>NC_041388.1:251793558-251889956 GCF_002162155.2 Triticum dicoccoides
GTCGGGCGAGGCCGGATGCGTCGGCGGCGGCCGGAGCGAGGTCGGGCGGCGGCGACGAGGGAACCGGGTGGCGGGGAAACTCCCAGGCGGCGGGGTGCGGTGACGGGCTCCGGGGGCCTCCCGCGGGCCGAGCAGGCCGGCGCGGCGGTGGGCGGCGGGGTGCCACGTGGTGGCCCGTGACTGGCGCGGGGCGGCGGCGCGGGGTGTCCGGCTAGGTGGCGGTCATGTCCGGCGGCGGAGATGCGGAATTTTAGGGTTAGGGTGCGAAAAGACCTGGGATTTGGAAGGGGAGGGCCTTTTTATAGGTAGGAGGAGCTAGGAGGCTCCAAATTGAGCACGGTTTTCGGCCACGCGATCATGATCGAACGACCTAGATGATGGAGGGGGTTTAGGTGGGTTTTGGGCCACTTTGGAGGGGTGTTGGGCTGCAACACACACGAGGCCTTTTCGGTTCCTCGGTTAATCGTTGGAGTATCAAACGAAGTCCAAATGGCACGAAACTTGACAGGCGGTCTACCGGTAGTAAACCAAGGTCGCTTGGCAAGTCTCGGTCCAATCCGAAAATGTTTAACACCCGCACACGAAAAAAGGTAGAAAGGGACACCGGAGGACATAGGAGCGCCGGAATGCAAAACGGACAACAGGGAAAATGCTCGGATGCATGAGACGAACACATATGCAAATGCAATGCACATGATGACATGATATGAGATGCATGACAAAGGCAAAACAACACGAAGACAAAAACCCGACAACGAGGAAATAACATAACTTAGTGCCGGAAAAGGCAAGAGTTGGAATACAAATATGGCAAGTTACATACGGGGTGTTACATGTCCGGCCTGTGTGATATGGGCCGAACTGATGGGCCATGAAGATACAAAGTAGAAGGCCTTCCCCCGTGTTCTGATAGGACTCTCCTTTGCGTGGATGGCAAGATTGGTGTCCGGATGTATAGTTTCCTTCTTCTGTAAACCGACTCTGTACCACCTTAGGCCCTTCAAGTGTCTATATAAACCGGAGGGGTTAGTCCGTAGAGTCTATCTGAATTCATATAAGCTAGACATCTATGGTTTATCCATTACGATCTCGAGGTAGATCAACTCTTGTAACCCCTATATTCACCAAAGTCAATCAAGCAGGAAGTAGGGTTTTACCTCCATTAAGAGGGCCCGAACCTGGGTAAATGTGTCCCCTTTGTCTCCTGTTACCTTTGATCCTCAGACACACAGTTCAGGACCCCCTACCCGATATCGGCCGGTTTTGACACCGACATTGGTGCTTTCATTGAGAGTTCCACTGTGTCGTCGGCACAAGGTTCGATGGCTCGTTCGATCATCAATAACGATGTCGTTTTCGGGGAAACTTTCCTCCTGATACGTCTCCAACGTATCTATAATTCTTGATTGTTCCATACTATTATATTATCCATCTAGAATGTTTTATATGCATCTATATGCTATTTTATATGATTTTTGGGACTAACCTATTAACCTAGAGCCTAGTGCCAGTTTCTGTTTTCTCCTTGTTTTTGAGTATCACAGAAAAGGAAAACCAAACGGAGTCCAATTGACCTGAAACTTGACGAAGCTTATTTTTGGACCAGAAGAAGGCCATGAAGTAAAAGAGTTGGGCCAGAAGAGTCTCGGGCTGCCCACGCGGAGACCCCCCTGACTTGTTCTCGACGCCAAAACCTAGATCGGGAGTTCCACCGCCAGAAGCCTCCGTAGCCACCGAAAACCAATCTAGACCTGTTCCGGCACCCTGCCGGAGGGGGGAATCCCTCTCCGGTGGGCATCTTCATCATCCCGGCGCTCTCCATGACGAGGAGGGAGTAGTTATCCCTCGGGGCTGAGGGTATGTACCAGTAGCTATGTGTTCGATCTCTCTCTCTCTCTCTCTCGTGTTCTTGAGTCGGCACGATCTTGATGTATCATGAGCTTTGCTATTATATTTGGATCTTATGATGTTTCTCCCCCTCTACTCTCTTGTGATGGATTGAGTTTTCCCGTTGAAGTTATCTCATCGGATTGAGTCTTTAAGGATTTGAGAACACTTGATGTATGTCTTGCATGTGCTTATCTGTGGTGACAATGGGATATCACGTGATCCACTTGATGTATGTTTTGGTGATCAACTTGCGAGTTTCGTGACCTCGTGAACTTATGCATAGGGGTTGGCACACATTTTCGTCTTGACTCTCCGATAGAAACTTTGGGGCACTCTTTGAAGTACTTTGTATTGGTTGAATAGATGAATCTGAGATTGTGTGATGCATATCGTATAATAATACCCATGGATACTTGAGGTGACATTGGAGTATCTAGGTGACATTAGGGTTTTGGTTGATTTGCGTCTTAAGGTGTTATTTTACTACGAACTCTAGGGCTGTTTGTGACACTTATAGGAATAGCCCAACGGATTGATAGGAAAGAATAACTTTGAGGTGATTTTGTACCCTACAATAATCTCTTCGTTTGTTCTCCACTATTAGTGACTTTGGAGTGACTCTTTGTTGCATGTTGAGGGATAGTTATATGATCCAATTATGTTAGGGCCAATTCCAGTTCTGCCCCTAACTCGAACCCACTACTCAGTTTTGCCCCTAATTTTCAGGTATGCTCAGTTTTGCCCCTCCGCCGTTAGTGTCACTTATAGAAATGCCCTTTTGCGCCGTTACCGTCCGGTCAAAGTACTTTGACCATCCAGAAAAAAATAGCAAAAAAAATCAAAAAAATATGAAATTTGGTGGGATCGAAGATAGTCATGTCCGCAAGGTGCGTGCACAATTTTGTATTGGTTGGACACTCTGGGAGCTCGTGGCAAAGGAAAAAAAATAATTTATGCATATGAACAGTAAATTCGAAAAAAATAGCAAAAAAGTTCAAAAAAAATTGAATTTATTTGGCGTCAAAGAGGCTTGAGTGCACAAGGTGCTTGCAAGTTTTGGTGATCAAATGACGTACGAGGCGCTCTAGAGAAAAAAACAAAATACTGCATTTTTTCAAATTTTTTTGAGCTAAAATTTGTTTTTTTTTCTCCACGAGCTCCTACGATGTCCAAACACAACAAAAACGTGCACACATCTTGCGAACCTGAATATCTTTAGTCCCACGAACTTTCATATTTTTTTGATTTTTTTCTATTTTTTTGAATTTACTACTCGCATGCGTACAAAATTTATGTTTTCCTTTGACACGAGCTCCCGGAGTGTCCGAACGGCATGAAAATGTGCACGCGCCTTGTGGACATGACTATCTTCGATCCCACCAAATTTCATATTTTTTTGATTTTTTGCTATTTTTTCAGGACGGTCAAAGACCTTTGACCGGACGGTAACGGCAGAGAAGGGCATTTCTATAAGTGAAGCTAACGGCGGAGGGGCAAAACTGAGTAGTGGGTTCGAGTTAAGGGCATAGATGTAAATGTCCCATTATGTTATTATTGTTGAGAGAACTTGCACTAGTGAAACTATGAACCCTAGGCCTTGTTTCCTAGCATTGCAATACCGTTTGTGGTCACTTTTACCACTTGCTGCCTTGCTGTTTTTATATTTTCAGATTACAAAATCCATTATCTACTATCCATATTGCACTTGTATCACCATCTCTTCGCCGAACTAGTGCACCTATACAATTTACCATTGTATTGGGTGTGTTGGGGACACAAAGACTCTTTGTTATTTGGTTGCAGGGTTGTTTGAGAGAGACCATCTTCATCCTACGCCTCCCACGGATTGATAAACCTTAGGTCATTCACTTGAGGGAAATTTGCTGCTGTCCTACAAACCTCTGCACTTGGAGGCCCAACAACATCTACAATAAGAAGGTTGTGTAGTAGACATCACGCGCTGCCACGGGACTAAGGGCTGAGAGCGGGGAATTTTACGTCCCACACACCACCCACTTAATAGCCACTGTCGAGGACTTGACCGACATGCTATACTACGGCTCCGAAGACATCGACGGTATGGGCGACGATGCCGGAGACGAACGAGGCCGGAATCCGCCCATCACCGGGCGTTGGATGGCCACCTCCACATACGATGTGTATATGGTGGATACACCTAAAAAGGACGACGATGACGAGGATGGAAGCAAGGACCCAATGGAGGACAAGCCTGCCGAGGCACCACCAAAACATCGACGTCAGTGGCGCCACACAAAGTCACGTCGCGAAAAGGAAAGTAATACCAGCACCGGAGACAATGACACTCCAGAGAATGCCGAAGACTCTGACCACCCCATCGAGCCCACCATAGAGTAGGATGATTGGGAAAACGAACAAGTCAATCCAGAGGAACTCGCCGAGAATGAGGATTCGGAGGATAGTAACTATCTACCGGACTCCAAAGAGGAAGTCAGCCTCGGCAACGAAGATTTCATCGTGCCAGAGGAACCCCTCGAGCAAGAATGCTTCAAGCAACAACTCATCGCAACTGCGAGCAGCCTAAAAAAGAAACAACAACAACTTCAGGCCGAACATGATACGCTCAACGACAGATGGACCCAGGTCCTAGCTACCGAGGAATATGGCCTCGAATGCCCAACAAAGAGTTTCCGAAGTGTCGGCTACTGCCACAATTCGACGACGAGACCCTTGAGCCAATACCGTCAAGATATAACTGCGCTGATGAACCAGACCGACCAGCGCGTGGGTGAGATAAAGTGGCTGCTTATGCCGAACACCAGCCCACACCACCGCGTCGTCGAGGCAAGGAGGTAGCAGCTCCGGGATACACCTATGACTTATGCCATGACCTGGACAATAGAGCCGGTTAGGCTATATCAATTTATGGATCAAGGGGGCACGCCCCAATGCGAGATGATGACCATCAAGCTTGGCGTGATAGGCATAACCTCACTTGGGCCGAAAACCGAACACGGATGTCATCCGAACTCCGTCGTGACGTTGCCCAATACAGAGGCGCCGCACACCCCTTATGCTTTACCGATGAGGTAATGCAACACCAGTTTCCAGAAGAGTTTAAACCCGTAAACATTGAAGCATACGATGCTGGGGAACATAGTTCTTTCAAAAAAATTCCTACGCACACGCAGGATCATGGTGTTGCATAGCAATGAGAGGAGAGAGTGTGTCCACGTACCCTCGTAGATCGAAAGCGGAATCATTAGCACAATGCAATTGATGTAGTCGTACGTCTTCTCGATCCGACTGATCCAAGTACCGAACGCATGACACCTCCGAGTTCAGCACACGTTCAACTCGATGACGTCCCGCGAGCTCCGATCTAGCAAAACTTCGCAGGAGAGTTTTGTCACCACGACGACGTGATGACGGTGATGATGATGCTACTGATGCAGGGCTTCGCCTAAGCACCGCTACGATATGATCGAGGTGGATTATGGTGGAGGGGGGCACCGGACACGGTTGGGAGAGATCAACAGATCAACTTGTGTGTCTAGAGGTGCCCCCTGCCCCTGTATATAAAGGAGCAAGGGGGGAGAGGCGGCCGGCCAAGGAGGGCGCGCCAAGGGGGGAGTCCTACTCCCACCGGGAGTAGGACTCCTCCTTTCCTTGTTGGAGTAGGAGAAGGGAAGGAAGGGAGAGAGGAGGAGAAGGAAAAAGGAGGGCGCCGCCCCCCTCCTTGTCCAATTCAGACTAGAGGGGGAGGGGAGCGCGGCTGCCCTGGCCGCCCATCCTCTTCTCCCACTAAAGCCCATTAGGCCCAATATACTCCCCGAGGGGTTCCGGTAACCCCCCGGTACTCCGGTAAATGTCTGAAACCTCCCGAAACACTTCCAGTGTCCGAACATAGTCATCCAATATATCGATCTTTACGTCTCGACCATTTCGTGACTCCTCATCTTGTCCGTGATCATATCCGGGACTCCGAACTACCTTCGGTACATCAAAACACAAAAACTCATAATACCGATCGTCACTGAACTTTAAGCATGCGGACCCTACGGGTTCGAGAACTATGTAGACATGACCGAGACACGTCTCTGGTCAATAACCAATAGCGGAACCTGGAAGCTCATATTGGCACCCACATATTCTACGAAGATCTTTATCGGTCAAATCGCATAACAACATACGTTGTTCCCTTTGTCATCGGTATGTTACTTGCCCGAGATTCGATCGTCAGTATCTCAATACCTAGTTCAATCTCGTTACCGGCAAGTCTCTTTACTCAATCCGTAATACATCATTCCGCAACTAACTCATTAGTTACAATGCTTGCAAGGCTTATAGTGATTGTATTACCGAGTGAGCCCAGAGATACCTCTCCGACAATCGGAGTGACAAATCCTAATCTCGAAATACGCCAACTCAACAAGTACCTTTGGAGACACCTGTAGAGAACCTTTATAATCACCCAGTTACGTTGTGACGTTTGGTAGCACACAAAGTGTTCCTGCGGTAAACGGGAGTTGCATATTCTCATAGTCATAGGAACATGTATAAGTCATGAAGAAAGCAATAGAAACATACTAAACGATCAAGTGCTAAGCTAACGGAATGGGTCAAGTCAATCACATCATTCTCCTAATGATGTGATCCCGTTAATCAAATGACAACTCATGTCTATGGTTAGGAAACATAACCATCTTTAATTAACGAGCTAGTCAAGTAGAGGCATACTAGTGACACTCTGTTTGTCTATGTATTCACACATGTATCATGTTTCCGGTTAATACAATTCTAGCATGAATAATAAACATTTATCATGATATGAGGAAATAAATAATAACTTTATTATTGCCTCTAGGGCATATTTCCTTTAGTCTCCCACTTGCACTAGAGTCAATAATCTAGATTACACAGTAATGATTCTAACACCCATGGAGCCTTGGTGTTGATCATGTTTTGCTCGTGGAAGAGGCTTAGTCAACGGGTCTGCAATATCCAGATCCGTGTGTATCTTACAAATCTCTATGTCTCCCACCTGGACTTGATCCCGGACGGAGTTGAAGCATCTCTTGATGTGCTTGGTTCTCTTGTGAAATCTGGATTCCTTTGCCAAGGCAATTGCACCAGTGTTGTTACAAAAGATTTTCATTGGACCCGATGCACTAGGTATGACATCTAGATCGGATATGAACTCCTTCATCCAGACTCCTTAATTTGTTGCTTCTGAAGCAGCAATGTACTCTGCTTCACATGTAGATCCCGCCACGACGCTTTGTTTAGAACTGCTCCAACTGACAGCTCCACCGTTCAATATAAACACATATCCGGTTTGCAATTTAGAATCGTCCGGATCAGTGTCAAAGCTTGCATTAACGTAACCATTTACGATGAGCTCTTTGTCACCTCCATAAACGAGAAACATATCCTTAGTCCTTTTCAGGTATTTCAGGATGTTCTTGACCGCTATGCAGTGATCCACTCCTGGATTACTTTGGTACCTCCCTGCTAAACTAATAGCAAGGCACACATCAGGTCTGGTACACAACATTGTATACATGATAGAGCCTATGGCTGAAGCATAGGGACCATCTTTCATTTTCTCTTTATCTTCTGAAGTGGTCGGGCATTGAGTCTTACTCAACTTCACACCTTGTAACACATGCAAGAACCCTTTCTTTGCCTGATCCATTTTAAACTTCTTCAAAACTTTGTCAAGGTATGTTCTTTGTGTAAGTCCAATTAAGCGTCTTGATCTATCTCTATAGATCTTGATGCCCAATATGTAAGCAGCTTCACCGAGGTCTTTCATCGAAAAACTATTATTCAAGTATCCTTTTATGCTATCCAGAAATTCTATATCATTTCCAATCAACAATATGTCATCCACTTATAAGATTAGAAATTCTACAGAGCTCCCACTCACTTTCTTGTAAATACAGGCTTCTCCAAAAGTCTGTATGAAACCATATGCTTTGATCACACTATCAAAACGTTTATTCCAACTCCGAGAGGCTTGCACCAGTCCATAAATGGATCGCTGGAGCTTGCACACTTTGTTAGCACCTTTTAGATCGATAAAACCTTCAGGTTGCATCATATACAACTCTTCTTCCATAAATCCATTCATGAATGCAGTCTTTACATCCATTTGCCAAATTTCATAATCATAAAGTGCGGCAATTGCTAACATATTTCAGACGGACTTAAGTATCTCTACGGGTGAGAAGGTCTCATCGTAGCCAACTCCTTGAACTTGTCGAAAACCTTTCGCAACAAGTCGAGCTTTGTGGACAGTAACATTACCGTCAGCGTCTGTCTTCTTCTTGAAGATTCATTTATTCTCGATGGCTTGCCGATCATCGGGCAAGTCAACCAAAGTCCACACTTTGTTTTCATACATGGATCCCATCTCGGATTTCATGGCCTCAAGCCATTTTGCGGAATCTAGGCTCATCATCGCTTCCTCATAGTTCATAGGTTCGTCATGGTCTAGTAACATGACCTCCAGAACATGATTACCGTACCACTCTGGTGCAGATCTTACTCTGGTTAACCTACAAGGTTCGGTAGTAACTTGATCTGAAGTTTCATGATCATCATCATTAGCTTCCTAACTAATTGGTGTAGATGTCACAGGCACCAGTTTCTGTGATGAACTACTTTCCAATAAGGGAGCAGGTACAGTTACCTCATCAAGTTCTACTTTCCTCCCACTCACTTCTTTCGAGAGAAACTCCTTCTCTAGAAAGGATCCATTCTTAGCAACAAAAGTCTTGCCTTCAGATCTGTGATAGAAGGTGTACCCAACTGTTTCTTTTGGGTATCCTATGAAGACACATTTCTCCAACTTGGGTTCGAGCTTATCAGGTTGAAGCTTTTTCACATAAGCATGACAGTGCCAAACTTTAAGAAACAACAACTTTGGTTTGTTGCCAAACCACAGTTCATAAGGTGTCATCTCAATGGATTTCGATGGTGCCCTATTTAACGTGAATGCAGCCGTCTCTAAAGCATAACCCCAAAATGATAGCGGTAAATCAGTAAGAGACATCATAGATCGCACCATATCTAGTAAAGTATGATTACGACGTTCGGAAACACCATTACGCTGTGGTGTTCCGGGTGACGTGAGTTGCGAAACTATTCCGCATTCTTTCAAATGTAGACCAAACTCGTAACTCAAATATTCTCCTCCACGATCAGATCGTAGAAACTTTATTTTCTTGTTACGATGATTTTCCACTTCACTCTGAAATTCTTTGAACTTTAATGTTTCAGACTTATGTTTCATTAAGAAAATATACCCACATCTGCTCAAATCATCTACGAAGGTGAGAAAATAACGATACCCGCCGCGAGCCTCAATATTCATCGGACCACATACATCAGTATGTATGATTTCCAATAAATCTGTTGCTCGCTCCATAGTTCCGGAGAACGGCGTTTTAGTCATCTTGCCCATGAGGCATGGTTCGCAAGTACCAAGTGATTCATAATCAAGTGATTCCAAAAGTCCATCAGTATGGAGTTTCTTCATGCGCTTTATACCAATATGACCCAAACGGCAGTGCCACAAATAAGTTGCACTATCATTATCAACTCTGCATCTTTTGGTTTCAACATTATGAATATGTGTGTCACTACTATCGAGATTTAACACAAATAGACCACTCTTCAAGGGTGCGTGACCATAAAAGATATTACTCATATAAATAGAACAACCATTATTCTCAGATTTAAATGAATAATCGTCTCGCATCAAACAAGATCCAGATATAATGTTCATGCTCAACACTGGCACCAAATAACAATTATTTAGGTCTGAAACTAATCCCGAAGGTAGATATAGAGGTAGCATGCCGACGGCGATCACATCGACTTTGGAACCATTTCCCATGCGCATCGTCACCTCGTCCCTAGCCAGTCTTCGCTTAATTCATAGTCCCTGTTTCGAGTTGCAAATATTAGCAACATAACCAATATCAAATACCCAGGTGCTACTGCGAGCTCTAGTAAGGTACACATCAATAACATGTATATCACATATACCTTTGTTCACCTTGCCATCCTTCTTATCCACCAAATACTTGGGGCAGTTCCGCTTCCAATGACCAGTTTCCTAGCAGTAGAAGCACTCAGTCTCTGGCTTGGGTCCAGAATTGGGTTTCTTCTCCTGAACAGAAACTTGTTTGCCGTTCTTCTTGAAGTTCCCCTTCTTCTTCCCTTTGCCCTTTTTCTTGAAACTGGTGGTCTTGTTGACCATCAACACTTGATGCTCCTTCTTGATTTCTACCTCCGTAGCCTTTAGCATTGCGAAGAGCTCGGGAATCGTCTTATCCATCCCTCGCAGGTTATAGTTCATCATGAAGCTCTTATAGCTTGGTGGCAGTGATTGAAGAATTATGTTAATAACACTATCATCCGGAAGATCAACTCCCAGTTGAATTAAGTGATTGTTATACCCAGACATTCTGAGTATATGCTCACTGACAGAACTATTCTCCTCCATCTTGCAGCTGTAGAACTTATTGGAGACTTCATATCTCTCAATCCGGGCATTTGCTTGAAATATTAACTTCAACTCCTGGAACATCTCATATGCTCCATGACGTTCAAAACGTCGTTGAAGTCCCGGTTCTAAGACGTTAAGCATGGCACACCGAACTATCGAGTAGTCATCAACTTTGCTCTGCCAGACGTTCATAACATCTGGTGTTGCTCCTGCAGCAGGTTTGGCACCTAGCGGTGCTTCCAGGACGTAATTCTTCTGTGCAGCAATGAGGATAATCCTCAAGTTACTGACCCAGTCCGTGTAATTGCTACCATCATCTTTCAACTTTGCTTTCTCAAGGAACGCATTAAAATTCAATGGAACAACAACACGGGCCATCTATCTACAACAACATAGACAAGCAAAATACTATCAGGTACTAAGTTCATGATAATTTTAAGTTCAATTAATCATATTACTTAAGAACTCCCACTTAGATAGACATCCCTCTAATCATCTAAGTGATCACGTGATCCAAATCAACTAAACCATAATCGATCATCACGTGAAATGGAGTAGTTTTCAATGGTGAACATCACTATGTTGATCATATCTACTATATGATTCACGCTCGACCTTTCGGTCTCAGTGTTCCGAGGCCATATCTGCATATGCTAGGCTCAGCAAGTTTAACCCGAGTATTCTGCGTGTGCAAAACCAGCTTGCACCCGTTGTAGATGAGCGTTGAGCTTATCACACCCGATCATCACGTGGTGTCTCGGCACGATGAACTTTGGCAATGGTGCATACTCAGGGAGAACACTTTTACCTTGAAATTTAGTGAGAGATCATCTTATAATGCTACCGTCAATCAAAGCAAAATAAGATGCATAAAGGATAAACATCACATGTAATCAATTAAGTGATATGATATGGCCATCATCATCTTGTGCTTGTGATCTCCATCTCTGAAGCACTGTCATGATCACCATCGTCACCGGTGCGACACCTTGATCGCTATCATAGCATCATTGTCGTCTTGCCAACTATTTCTTCTACGACTATCGCTACCGCTTAGTGATAAAGTAAAGCAATTACAGGGCGATTGCATTGCATACAATAAAGCGACAACCATATGGCTCCTGCCAGTTGCCGATAACTCTGTTACAAAACATGATCATCTCATACAATACAATATAGCATCATGTCTTGACCATATCACATCACAACATGCCCTGCAAAAACAAGTTAGACGTCCTCTACTTTGTTGTTGCATGTTTTACGTGGCTGCTATGGGCTGAGCAAGAACCGTTCTTACCTACGCATCAAAACCACAACGATAGTTCGTCAAGTTAGTGTTGTTTTAACCTTCACAAGGACGGGTGTAGCCACACTCGGTTCAACTAAAGTTGGAGAAACTGACACCCTCCAGCCACATGTGTGAAAATCACGTCTGTAGAACCAGTCTCACGTAAGCGTACGCGTAATGTCGGTCCGGGCCGCTTCATCCAACAATACCGCCGAACCAAAGTATGACATGATGGTAAGCAGTATGACTTGTATCGCCCACAACTCACTTGTGTTCTACTCGTGCATATAACATCTACGCATAAACCTGGCTCGGATGCCACTGTTGGGGAACGTAGTTATTTCAAAAAAATTCCTACACACACGCAGGATTATGGTGTTGCATAGAAATGAGAGGAGAGAGTGTGTCCACGTACCCTCGTAGACCAAAAACAGAAGCATTAGCATAACGCGGTTGATGTAGTCGTACGTCTTCACGATCCGACCGATCCAAGTACCGAACGCACGGCACCTCCAAGTTCAGCACACGTTCAACTCGATGATGTCCCACGAGCTCCGATCCAGCAAAGCTTCGCAGGAGAGTTTCGTCAACACGATGGCGTGATGATGGTGATGATGATGCTACTGCCGCAGGGCTTCGCCTAAGCACCTCTACGATATGATTGAGGTGGATTATGGTGGAGGGGGGACCGCACACGGTTGGGAGAGATCAACAGATCAACTTGTGTGTCTAGAGGTGGCCCCTGCCCCCTTATATAAAGGAGCAAGGGGGAGAGGCAGTCGGCCAAGGAGGGCGCGCCAAGGGGGAGTCCTACTCCCGGTGGGAGTAGGACTCCTGCTTTCCTTGTTGGAGTGGGAGAAGGGAAGGAAGGGAGAGAGGAGGAGAAGGAAAAAGGGGGTGCCGCCCCCTCCTTGTCCAATTCAGACTAGAGGGGGAGGGGGCGCGCGGCTGCCCTAGCCGCCCCTCCTCTTCTCCCACTAAGGCCCATTAGGCCCAATATACTCCCCGGGGGGTTCCGGTAACCCCTCGGTACTCCGATAAATGTCCGAAACCTCCCGAAACACTTCCGGTGTCTAAACATAGTAATCCAATATATCGATCTTTACGTCTCGACCATTTCGAGACTCCTCGTCTTGTCCGTGATCATATCCGGGACTCCGAACTACCTTTGGTACATCAAAACACAAAAACTCATAATACCGATCGTCACCGAACTTTAAGCGTGCGGACCCTACAGGTTCGAGAACTATGTAGACATGACCGAGACACATCTCCGGTCAATTACCAATAGCGGAACCTGGATGCTCATATTGGCTCCCACATATTCTACGAAGATCTTTATCGGTCAAACCGCATAACAACATACGTTGTTCCCTTTGTCATCGGTATGTTACTTGCCCGAGATTCGATCCTAGGTATTTCAATACCTAGTTCAATCTCGTTACCGACAAGTCTCTTTACTCATTCCGTTATACATCATTCTGCAACTAACTCATTAGTTACAATGCTTGCAAGGCTTATAGTGATTGTATTACCGAGTGGGCCCAGAGATACCTCTCCGACAACCGGAGTGACAAATCCTAATCTTGAAATACGCCAACTCAACAAGTACCTTTGGAGACACCTGTAGAGCACCTTTATAATTAACCAGTTATGTTGTGACGTTTGGTAGCACACAAAGTGTACCTCTGGTAAACGGGAGTTGCATAATCTCATAGTCATAGGAACATGTATAAGTCATGAAGAAAGCAACAACAACATACTAAACGATCAAGTGCTAAGCTAACGGAATGGGTCAAGTCAATCACATCATTATCCTAATTATGTGATCCCGTTAATCAAATGACAACCCATGTCTATGGTTAGGAAACATAACCATCTTTAATTATCAAGCTAGTCAAGTAGAGGCATACTAGTGACACTCTGTTTGTCTATGTATTCACACATGTATCATGTTTTCGGTTAATACAATTCTAGCATGAATAATAAACATTTGTCATGATATGAGGAAATAAATAATAACTTTATTATTGCCTCTAGGGCATATTTCCTTCATACGATGGAACTACGGATCCCGCGGTATGGATCGAAGATTTCCTTCTCCATATTCACATGGCTCGCAGGGACGATCTCCACGCCATCAAATACCTCCCCCTAAATCTGAAGGGACCAGCACGACACTGGTTAAACAGCCTCCCATAGAACTCCATTGGTAGCTTGGAAGATTTGGAGGACGCCTTTTGAGAAAACTTCCAAGGTACCTATGTCCGGCCTCCGGATGCCGATGACCTTAGTCATATAGTCCAGCAACCCGGAGAGTCAGCCCGCAAACTCTGGACTAGGTTCCTAATTAAAAAGAACCAAAATAGTCGACTGTCCGGACGCTGAAGCCCTCGCGGCCTTTAAACATAGCGTCCTCGACAAGTGGCTCGCCTGACACCTCAGACAGGAAAAACAGAAGTCTATGGCAGCTCTTACCGCACTCATGACCCGCTTCTGCGGGGGATAATACAGCTAGTTGGCTCGTAGAAGCAATAGTACTAGCGACCCTGGCACCTCCGAACCCAGGGATGGCAACGGCAGGCCACGACGCAACAAACATAAGCGTCGAAACAACAATGAAGAAACTGAAGACACGGCGGTTAACGCTGGATTCAGCGGCTCTAAATCCGGTTAGCGGAAGAAGCCATTTAAAGGAAATAAAGATGGTCCATCTAATTTGGACAAAATACTAGACCGGCCTTATCATATTAATGGCACCCCCGACAATCCTGCCAATCATTCCAACATAAATTGTTGGGTTTTCAAACATCCCAGTAAGTTAAATATCGAACATAAGGGGAAAGGGCCGCCAAGCGAGGACGAGGATAAGCCCCGCCCAACAAACACAGGGGTACAGAAGAAATTTCCTCCTGAGGTGAAAAGAGTGAACATGATATATGTCACGCATATCCCCAAGAGGGAGCGCAAGCACGCACTAAGGGACGTCTACGCTATAGAGCCTGTCACCCCTAAATTGAACCCGTGGTCGGCTTGCCCGATCACCTTCGATCGCAGGGACCACCCGACCAGTATCCATCATGGAGGTTCGGGAGCTCTGGTCCTCGATCCAATCATCGATGGATTCCATCTTACTCGAGCCCTTATGGACGACGGCAACAGTCTTAACTTGATTTACCAAGATACTGTTCGTAAAATGGGTATTGACCCATCAAGAATCAAGCCTGGTAACACCACCTTTAAAGGGGTGATACCCGGCGTCGAATCTCGCTGCACGGATTCATTAACATTGGAAGTTGTATTCGGATCACTGGACAACTTCCGAAGTGAAGACTTGATCTTCGACATCGTCCCCTTCCGCAGTGGTTATCACGCACTGCTTGGACGTACCGCCTTCGCACGCTTCAATGTAGTCCTGCATTATGCTTACTTAAAGCTCAAAATGCTTGGACCTCGTGGAGTTATCACAGTCAATGGAAACATGGAGCGCTCCCTCCGTACTGAGGAGCACACCACGACCCTTGCAGCCGAGGTACAGAGCGGCCTCATCAAGCCGAACACTTCATCGGCCATCAAGCCTCCGGACACCGTCAAATGAGTTCGGCCTACCTTGCTGAACGACAACTTGGTTAGTCCAGCACTGGACTAGCAGTTCCGCCTCCATCAATCACCCCATCTAACTGCAGCATATGTACCGCGTGTGCATAACTACGCACTTAAAATACCTTAGGCAACGACAGAGGCACATTGCGGACGAGGTTCACAGTGCGGCTCGACCCTATTCGGACCTTAAACCTTTTTCCTTTCCTTTTTTTCCTCTCATATTACAGGTTCGTTAAAACCTAATAACTTTACGGTTGTACAAGGGTCCTTTCCCAGGCCCCTTCTATATAAATGATCGTTGATTGCTCCTCTCAAAGGATCTTGCACCAAGGCAAAAAGCGGTGCAGACGTGCGGCAGGTTGTCGAGGGGATCTTCAAGACTACCTTTTTTTCTTTTTAGGCCCTACATATAATTGTCGCTTGTTTACAAATTCTCAGCATGTAAAATAGCCTTGATGTTTATGGCATTATCTGTAATAGCATGTCTTGACGTATCAAACAGATCATAATGGAAACTGTTTTGCTCACCAACCCTTGTTCGGTATTGGTTTATAATCTGCATTCCTCCTTTGTGTTAAGGTTACCATATATATATTTTGGTACGTCTTAAACGCCAGGGGCTCTATTCGGCCACATATATTTTCAAAAAGTCCAAACACTCCTAGAGTATACTTCGGCGTCCCAAATATTGCATTATATGCATCAGCTCCGAATTATGTCTTTGGTCAATAGTTGGGTTGCCCTGCTCCTGTGATTACTACCTTACGTTCCACATGTTCAGCTAGGGTAGTAAAGGGAGAACTAATGCGATTGTGTTTCTGGTTCGTCCGGTCAAACACCTCAGTAGAGAAAGCCGAAAACTGACTATCATGATACGGCGAGAGTTGGTCGGCGATTTGGCGACTTGCTATAAATCTTTTGCGATTTCTTCCCTATTATACGAAGGACTGGCCTTCGTTCAGTCATGTGCCTAAGGCATCCAACTTTGGATAGCCGCATACGCACCAAGGGCTAGTTCTTAGTCCCATCGTCAAACTCCTATGGCTAAGTGAAAGTGATAAAACCGCATAGTCTGATTGCCTAGTTCTTTGCGCAGACACCTCCTTTACGGACCAAGACATTGGGTCAAGTGTGATCGTGCGCTATTATGAACACCCCCATAGCATCTACGTGGGGGCTGAAGTCGACGACTGGTAAACTCTTAGAATTAAGAACGACCGCACAGGAGGAAATTAATTTCAGTAAAAGCATACATATATTACAAAGCCTTGGTTCATAAAAAAATGTCTAGACAGCTCGGATACATTCACTCAAACATGATATCTTTTGAGAATTGGACCTCTATTAATCGGGCACACTCCAAGACGTTGTCAAAATACCGCTCTGGCTTGCGGTGGTCCTTGCCTTCGGGTGGGCCCTCGATCGCCACGACGATGGCCTTCATCTTTGCCTAGTGCATCTTGACACGGGCAAAGGCCATCCGCGCACCTTCTATGCACGCCGAGCGCTTGACAGCTTCAACTCGGGGCAGCGCGTCAGTGAGTCACTTCACCAGGCCGAAGTAGCTGCTAGGAATGGGCCCGGTTGGCCAAAGCCGAACTATGACATCCTTCATGACCAAGACGGACAAGCTATGAAGCTCCGCCAGTTGCATCATCTGGTTGTTCAACAGCGTCGGACGCTCCAGCGCTAGGAACTGTGACTAGAAGAGCTTCTCCGTCGTGTGCCCCTGGGCCCGGAAGAACTGCGCGGTGTCGGCAACACTCTTCGGAAGATCCGCAAAGGCGTCTGGAGAACTCCATATCGAGTGAGCAAGGCATATCTTTGACCACCAAATATACTCTGCAAAAGGAAGGGCTTACTAGCCGCTATCTATCTGGCCTGCCGGATCTCCTCACAAGCTGCCCGTGACTCGGCTC
Organism: Triticum dicoccoides; assembly: GCF_002162155.2. Classification (NCBI taxonomy): domain Eukaryota; kingdom Viridiplantae; phylum Streptophyta; class Magnoliopsida; order Poales; family Poaceae; genus Triticum; species Triticum dicoccoides. The sequence goes on from NC_041388.1 coordinate 251,810,759, forward strand.
GCGCCTCCTTGGCCTATTGGAGTGCCTTGGCGAGTTAGGCCGCTTGGGCCGTACTCTTCTCCAAGGCCTCGCACTTGCCGATGGCGACCTTCAGATCTTGCTCCACCTCGGCCACCCTCTCCTCGTGCTGGTGGCGGGCGACCTGTTCGGTCTTTAAATCCGCAGCCGCTTTGTCTGCGGCTTCTTTTCTCGCCCTGGCCTACTCCTTGGCTTGTGCAAGGGTGATCTTGAGGGTCCTGACCTCGTCCGTGCTACATGCAATCATAATCATCGCAGTACATTAGCTTAACTCCAAATGTGCATATCACTTTAGGCATATAAGAGTGCTTTTAAACCATACCTTGCGCCTCATCAAACCGCTTGTTAATGCGGTCGATGTCATTATCAGCCAGCTTCAGCTTCTGCTTGATTTCGGAAACTTCAGCGGCCTGGGTGGTCACCGCCAACAGGGAAGCCTGTTTATCCAAAAGACAAGTACGTCACCTCCTGCGATTATTACTTGATCCTCTGTTCGGCCTTTTTCAAAACCGAACAGAGTCTCAGTGGTACTATCTATATACATGCATGTTTCCTTCATATGAAAAGTGTCTAAGAGTATTATGTCGCATTCCTTGAAGCCTGTTAGCAGGTTGGTGAAGGCATCGTTCAGCCCGCTCTTTGCAGACTGAACCTTCTCAACCACCGCACCCATCAGGGTGCGATGCTCCTCCATAATGGCAGCACATCGTAGTGCCTTCACCAGTGTATTCGGTGCCTTCGGACTAGTGGAAGTCGCCGTCGGAGTCTGCGCTCCCCCTCCTTCGAAGGGGGTTGCTCGCTCGATTTCGGAGCCATATGGATCTCCGGAATAGTGTTCGGCTGGGGGCCGGACTGGTCAGGGCCCCCATCGTCGGTCTCCATGGGGGTTGCTCCCCCATGTTTTCAATAGCCGAGGCTTCACCCTTGGGCGCCGTATTGGCGGCCTCCCTCACCTCTCCGTGGCCTGGAGAGGCCCTTCGGTACAACACCTCAGTGTCATCCGCGATGGTTGGCGGAGAGGCTTGCGGGGGCGTCTCGCTCTCCACCATCTCTGGTGCCAGAGATGAAAGTACAATTATCCCTGGGTGGTTTTGGTAATTCCTAACAACATATAGCTCATTAAACTAATGCTATTTCAAGATGATCATTTCAGAAAGTTCAATGATTGGCATGGCATGGATTAGAAGTGTGGACCCCTCAAAATGCTAAGGATACAAATTGGCTCAAGCTCAAGACTCTACATTTCCATTTTAGTGATCCAAGATCACATTGAGTCCATAGGAAAATCCAATACTATTAAAATGGGATGAGGTGTTGCTTAATGGCTTGCTTGCTCAAAATTCTTAGTGATATGCTCCAAAAGTCCTCAACCACTTTCTCATATCCACATATGTCCCAAACCAAAAGTCAAACTCGACCCCACCGAAATTATCTATCCGGCGCCACCGAGTTCACTTGACATAGCCACTACCAGAAAACCTAGTCACTTTGGTCTCACCGATACGGATGTCGGTCTCACCGAGATGGGATTGCAAACTCTTTATTTCCCTTCGTAACGTATCAGTCCAACCGAGATGAGCGATTGGTCCCACCGAGTTCACAATGCAAACTATCTGTTTCCCTTTCGTAACGTTTTGGTCTCACCGAAATGAGCGATTCGGTCCCACTGACTTTACCTGACCAACTCTCTGTTTGCCTATTACAGAAATCGGTCCTACTAAGTTTATGTGATTGGTCTCACCAAGATTATGTTATGCCCTAACCCTAATGAATTCGGTATCACCGAGTTGACATGTCGGTCCCACCGAAAATCCTAACGTTCACATTTTGAACTAAATCGGTCTGACCGAGTTTAAGTATTCGGTCCCACTGAGATTGGTAAATTGTGTGTAACGGTTAGATTTTTTGTGGAGGCTATTTATACCCCTCCATGTCACACCCTAGCTAGTTCATGCATTAGAGTGCTTGCATCGTGTTTAACTTTATCAGAAACTTGGAAATGGGGATGACAGAACCCCCAACACCCCCTGAAACCAACTAGGGTTTACTACAATTATTTTCAATGAACTTGAAATGCCCTTCTAAAATGTTCATCATCTTTGCCTTTGTCCTAAACCTCTGACAAAAATGGTGCACAATTTTCTAGGTCATCCTAAGGTCACTGGATTAAATCATTAGTTATTCAAATTTGAGCATTTAAATGCTAGTAAATATTTTAAATGCTCAAATAATCCTAAACTGAAATGTTCCTTGTTGGATTTACTCTATATAGTGGGCATGAGTAGTTTGGTGATTTTTGGAAGTGTCTAGATATTTTTAGAAATGCCACAAACTTGCAGAAATAAAACAAAATAGAAAATAAAGGAAAGAGGCTTACCTGGCCGCAACCTACCTGGCAGGCCCACCTGGCGGCCCAGCACTATGCTGGCCCATGCCAGCCAGCTGTTTCTTCCACGCCAGGCAGGCAGGCAAGAGGTGGCACCAACCGCGAGCTCGCCATGGTGCCAGCTGCTTGCCGCTTCACCCCTGATCGTGTTGGTCGACCTCCACGTCGCCCGCTCGACCGCCCTGACACCTCACTATCCCCCTGCTCCTCTCTCTCGCTCTCCCCCACCATGGCCGACGCTTCCGTGCTTGCGCCGACGTGAAAACCGCAGCCACCATCGCCTCCTTGCCATCTCACCGTGTCCAGAAGTTCCACCATCGTCCTCTCCGTTGAGCTGACTGAGCCCTGAGCGCTCGCTCGCTCGCCCCGGAGCCACCCCTTCGTCCTCGCCGTCACCGCCCGTCGCTGGAGATCCCCTTCGCCGACACGCTCGCTCCAGCTCGTCCCCGACCTCGCCTTCCTAGCTTGCCGTTACCACCGTGAGCTCCTGCATCTCCCCTCGTTTCCGTTCTTGCTGCCGTCCACTGCAACGACTACAATGAGCTCAACTGCACGCGCCGCCGCCGAGCTCGTCGTCGACGTGTCTCTGGCCACGCAATGGCCTCACCACCCTGTCCAGTAGCCTCACCGCACCGCATAGACCACGTAGGAGCTGGCCCCATTCTTTCAGAGCCACCGCAACAACGAGTTCGGCCTCGCCCGAACTCCGGTAGCCTCAAAGCTCGTCGCCGGCATCGTTTCCGGTGAAGCCGAGCTCCACCTCCACCACCAATCGACGCGGCTTGCTCCGAGCTGCCCGTAGATGGTCTTCGCTGTCCAATTGGTCGCCGGAGCGCCAAACCCGCACTGCCCTGCCGCGTTTGGCCTCGTCGGTGGCTAAACGCCGGCGAGTTGACCTAGTTTGACCCAAGGTTGACCCTAGTTTGACCCCCTGGGTCAATGACAGGTGTTCCCCCGCCATGTTAATTAAACCTAGGTTAGTAGTTAAACTAACCCTACTTAGTTAATTAACTAATAGAGACACTGACCAGTGGGTCCCACTGGTCAGGTTTGACCTGGACGCCCCAGTTGACTTGCTGACGCAATAAATCATTTACTGGATTTATTCTTATACAGGAAATTCTAGAAAATCTTATAAATTTAAAAAATTCATAGAAATTAATATGTAACTCCAAATTCAAAGTTTTATATATGAATATTGATCAGACAAATCCAATCTTTCCATCCGTAATGGTTTCATGCATGTTAGAACACTTTAATCTTGCTGTTTAAGTGAAACAAGCTAATGCATTATTATGACTTCATATCATGGGCTTTCATTTGAATCTTTGATTCAAATGGACTCAAACAAACCTGTTTTAGAATGCATTAGCCAAAACACACCCATTTTGCCATGCCACATGCATGCATCATATTGTTGCATATTGTTTGATATTGATTGTGTTACCGGTGCTCTCTGCGGGTTCTATCCTGGAGGATTACCGTGAGTACCCAAGCGAAGGACAGTACCAGACTACCGATCTGCCAGGCAAGCGGCCCCATTGATCATATTGATACAATCCCATGTTCTTGCTCCTGCTCTCATTTACTGCATTTAAGACAACAACGTTTCAAACTACTATGTGTTGCGGTAGTTGAACCCATTTCCTCTGCATGACCTGTCATTGCCACAGTAACTAGAAAAAACCCACTAGCATGTGTAGGAGTTGATTGAGCCATGTCTGTGTTTCCTACCTTGCTATGCCTACTATGCTTAGAGTCGTGTCAGGTCTGGTTCATTTGGGTGATGGGCTAAAGTGAAATGATTATGTCGGTAATGTGAGTGATGTGTTGAACACGATTTGGTAAAGGTATCGATGAGAGGCCATGTAGGAGTACATGGTGGGTTGTTTCATTGGAACCGTCCTTAAGCACCGAGATCTGTATGTGTGATTTAAGAATCAGTTACTACCATACATTGGGATCCTTAATTGACCCTCTCGGCTTCTTAACCACCCTAGTCCTCTGTCCAGGAGTTGCAACTAGTTTCTGGCGTTTATAGGATATGTGTTGGAGGCCGTGCGTAGCGCTGACCCTAGGGGTGGGCTATGATGTGGTAGATACACCGTGGCCGGGTATGCCGGGCGCCCGTTTGGTGTCTCGGAACCCTGTACACATCGTTCGGGGCCGTATGTGGAAACCTCGGCCGGACTCCCTGTGGATGGAACCTGGATAGGCGATAAACCTAGACTAGAGACTTGAGTGTTTAGGTAGGCCGTGGCCGACACCCTCGTTGGGTTTCCGCTTGAAGGTTGCTGAGTACATGTCGTGTAAACGATGGTAAGTGGTGAGCGCATGTGTGAAGAAGTACACCCCTGCAGGGTTAACATCATCTATTCAAATAGCCACGTCCGCGGTAAAGGACTACTTGGTTGCCTATACAGTCCATAGACAAGTAAATGGATACTCCTAAAAGCCTCAAGACAAGTGTGAGTGCCATGGATGTCCCTTCCGTAGGATGACGGAGGAGGATCAATGGTAGTGTATTGTTGTGGTGAGTAGTGGACTCGTGTGCGCAAAACATTTACAAGTAGTTGTCTCGTAGGATAGCTTAGCCAAGAGTCAAAGCTGGCTTGCTGCAATAACCCCACTATCCTTCTTGAGAATGTTGCATGTATAGTAGGATATGTTGTAAGACTTGCCGAGTACCTTCGTACTCATGTTTGCTTAATTACTATTGTAGAAGAGAACACCGCTCCCTCCGATGGGTTCTATGTAGATCTCGACGTTGACGAGTGACTTGCCACCCAGGTGGTGATCCTGAGCCGTGAAGGGCCTTGTAGACAGACAGGCTTCATCAAGCCTTCTTGCTTTCTAGTTGTCTGTACTCAGACAAGTTTGCTTCCGCATGTCCTTGTATGTTTGTATGACTTGAGTGTCGGGTCGTGTGACCCCTACCTGTATGAACATATTATGTATGGCTCTCTGGAGCCTTCTAAATAAAGTACTTTGAGTTGTAGAGTTTTGTTGTGATGCCATGTTTTATTTACACATATCGAGCATATTGTGTGTATGTTTGAAATGCTTGGTATGTGTGGGATTTGACAATCTAGTTGTTTATCCTTGGTAGCCTCTCTTATGGGGAAATGTAGTCTGGTGCTTCCACTGAGCCTTGGTAGTCCGCTATAGCCCGGCTTACCGGAGTCCTATTAGCCCAGCACTACTGCTCCGGAACAATTAGACTAGCCGGCATGTGATTCACTTCGTTCCTGTGTCTGTCCCTTCGGGGAAATGTCACGCGGAGACATCTGGAGTCATGTTAGCCTGCTATAGCCCGGGTTCCCGGAGTCCTGTTAGCCCAGTTGCTACAGCCCGGATTCATACGCTATTGACCGACATGCTCGATGTTGATTCATGTATGCTTGTCCCTATAAGTTAGTGCCACTTTGGGTTCATGACTAGTCATGTCGGCCCGTGTTCTCTGTCATATGGATGCTAGCGACACTATCATATACGTGAGCCAAAAGGCGCGAACGGTCCCGGGCCATGGTAAGGCGACACCCTTGGGGATACCGTGCGTGAGGCCGCAAAGTGATATGAGGTGTTACAGGCTAGATCGGTGTGACTTAGAATCAGGGTCCTGGCAGCGTTGGCATAAGAGCCGGACTGCCTGTAGGTTTGTTAAGCCAAACTAGTCGATGTCGAGTCTAGAAATGCTTTAGTTATATGTAGGGGAATTGATTATGGGAGGGACGTAAGGCTCTTTTTACTCATTTACCTTATGCCCTCTGATCTGAGTCATCCTCTTCTCTTTCTACGTGGGTTAAGGACTAGGATCTCATCTCTCTATCAGGTACACATGTTACTAATCTGTAGAATCTTAGGATTGTTGGTTCCAGGCCTCAGTTTAGTTTCTACTACTTTTAGTATGTTGTCAGTTGAACCAGAACCTTGATATGATGTTGTTGAGTGGCTTTGCCAACAATTGTGAATGTCTCAAATCTTTTTCTGAGCATTTACAGTCGTTATGCTTTTCGATTTCTCCTAGAAAATTCTAATGCCTTCGCATTATTTCGTGGTTTCAGATGGCCTCCCGCACCCGGAATCAAGTGGTTCGTTTGACTCGATGCCGTGATGTACCTGGTCACACGGCCATGCTGGTCCGCGTGATGATCGAGGCTGGCTATCGATGCTATCCTGAATATACCGTTGAGGAGCAGTATCGAGATTTCAATCAGAGCCAATACCTTTGCACAGTCAGGATATACCCTTCCTATCCTGGAGCTACTGAACCCCTCGATTGTTCATATGGACTTGGGATTACCATCGAGATGTCTGCGCAGGACGCTGCTTACTCGATGATGACTATTATGCGGGCTAGGCTTCCTTTGCTTCGAAACACTGAGTTCCGCTATATGCCAGCATCACTCCCTGGGGCAGAAGGTTACTATCAGGCTCTCTACGCTGACTCCTCCCATGAGGATTCGCTACTCCGCACTACCACAGAGTTTCTTGAGGATAAGGACCGCGAGAATTGTGCTTTGCGAATGGAGCTTTTCAGCAGTCGATCTGATCACTGGGCCACTCTGACACGGTTTGCACCTGCCGTGCAGGCTGGGTATATGGACATGAGGGATTTGTACCCCTTGCGGTTTGGTCTTTCGGATTGTATGGACTGGCGTGATGTAGGAGGCATAACCCCTCCCTGTGGACCCCGTCTGCCACCGTTTGTTGGACCAAGGCCACATCCGAGTCATTATGGACCGCAAGCTCCACAGGACCGACTATTTCCAGATGATCATGTTCAGCTCCCAGGACATGGTGGTAATCTCTATGAAGATTACTACGGAGACATCTGAGTTGGTAGTAGCTTCACTAGTATTGTATCAGTTGTATTTCCATAGTCCCGCGCGTCTGGTGGAATATGACTTAGTGTGTACTGAATTCTGAAAGCGTAGAAAAGTAAAGTATAGGAACTTGGAATGCCTCTGATGAGATGTAATGTCCCTTCACCGTAGTTGTACTTCAGCCTTGGCTTGTACTAAACTATGTATGGTGTGTATGACCAATGGTATATATATGGCAGTTTCTGTATTACCATGTCGTACAAATGAACATCTCTGCATTCCTGTCATCCATTACATTCTGCATTCTTATGCCAGAGTTTTGCCATCCTTGTCTAAACTGTTGTTTTGTTTTCCTAGGATGGTGAACACCCGAAGCACCCCTGCTGTTCAGGAGCAGGGTGAAGCCAGTGGAGTTAGGGATGGGAATCTGCCCCATCCACCTTCCTTGGCTGAAGTCATGTTGGAGGCAAAAAGGAATAAACGCGAGACCAAGCGGTTGTTAGAACGCATCGAGCAGAATACTGCATGTTCCCAGAGGAATGACTTGGTGTCTCTCAATGATTTCATCAAGCTGACCCCACCAACCTTGCATCATTCTGTCGAGCCTCTCGATGCGGATGATTGGCTTCGCAGAATTGCCCATAAGCTACATTCTGCACGTGTAGCCGAAGCTGACAAAGTCACTTCTGCTGCTTATCGCCTTGAGGGCCCTGCTAGATTTTGGTGGGAAAACTATGAGGCTATGCGCCCAGCCGACCAGGTTACCACTTGGGCAGAATTCATCGCGGCTTTTCATGAACACCACATCCCAGAGGGTCTTATGGATCGCAAGAGAGAGGAATTCTGCAACTTCACTCAAGGCAGACTGACCGTGGATGCCTACAACCGTGAGTTTGGGAACTTGGCACGTTATGCACCTGAGGAAGTGTCCACTGACGCCAAGAAGCAGGCGAGGTTCTGAAAGGGACTTAGCCCTGAGCTTCGCCATGACCTCCGTTTGCATGAGTGCACCTCCTTCCAGAAGCTTGTGAACAAAGCCATCAGTGCTGAAACCGGTCAGACTGACTATGAAGCTACACGTAAGCATTCCCGTGATTTTGGTTCTTCATCCGGCTCTGGTTCTCAGAAGCGCCGGGTGTGGATTCCAAACACAGCCCTGCCACCCAGGTTCACTCCGAGGCCATCCTATGAGGCGCCTCGCCCAACCCAGCAGTATGCACCGCCTAAGGCTTATGGTGGACCGGCCGCCAATGCTGCTCCGCGCACCAACACGGTGACATGCTTCAAGTGCAGAGAGTCGGGTCACTACATTCGAGAGTGTCCCCAGAACAATAACCCCAACCAGTCTGGAAAGTCCGTTGGTCGTGGTAAGCCAGCGGGAAAGGTGTTTTATGCCAAGCCAGCCACCACTGCACATGGCCATGTTAACTATGTCTCAGCAGAGGAGGCTCATGATGATCCTAACGTCGTCCTTGGTACACTCATTGTTAACTGCCATCCGACATATGTTCTTTTCAATACTGGAGCATCTCATTCATTCATATCTGAGAGCTATGCTCGATTGCATAACACGACATTCCGTGACATGCCCACCACCATGGAAATTCAAACCCCTGGCTCTAGATGGTAAACTTCTAGAGTAAGCCATGGGAATGAAATTCTTGTCGATAGACCTGTCTTCCTTGCATCCTTAATAGCTCTCAAGTCCTCGGACATAAATATCATCTTAGGTATGGACTGGATGTCAGCCCATTATGCTAAGATTGATTGTGCCACTAGAACTGTTCAACTTACTCGCCCATCGGGCAAGACGGTCAATGTCTTAACTCGAGTGGCCAAGCATCAACTCTACTCCCTAAATGCCAACCCTCTTCCAGACCTTGAAGATATTCCGGTAGTCCGTGACTTCCTGGATGTCTTTCCAGAAGAATTGCCAGGTGTTCGACCTGACAGGGATGTCGAGTTCGTGATAGGCCTTGTACCAGGAACCGTTCCAATCTCTAGAAGACCCTATAAGATGGCACCCCTAGAACTAGCTGAGCTTAAGAAACAGCTCGATGAGTCCTTGAAAAAGGGTTTCATCCGTCCTAGTTCTTCTCCATGGGCTTGCCCCATCCTCTTCTCAAGAATAAGGATGGTACAGATCGGATGGTTGTAGATTATCGACCCGTCAACTTGGTCACCATAAAGAACAAGTATCCGCTCCCCAGGATCAACGACCTGTATGATCAGCTCGCTGGATCCTCAGTCTTCTCGAAAATGGATTTGAGGTTGGGCTACCATCAAATCAAAATCAAGAACGGGGACATTCCCAAAACGGCCTTTGTTACTCGTTATGGCCAATACGAGTACACCGTCATGTCCTTGAGTTTAACCAATGCCCCAGCCACCTTCTCTCAGTTAATGAACTCGATCTTCATGGAGTATTTGGATAAATTCGTCATGGTATACCTCGATGATATACTCATCTACTCCAAGAATGAGGAATAACATGCCGAACATCTAAGGCTGGTATTGGCGAAACTTCGAGAGCATCGCCTTTATGCTAAATTCTCCAAATGTGAATTTTGGTTGCCAGAAGTGATCTACCTAGGCCATGTAATCTTTGGTCAGGGTATTGATGTCAATCCCGAGCGAGTTCAAGCTGTCCTTGATTGGACTCCACCTGAAACGGTCAAGCAAGTTCGGAGTTTCCTTGGCTTAGCGAGCTACAGTCGCCGCTTCGTTGAGAATTTCTCCAAGGTTGCTAAACCTCTAACTGAACTCCTCAAGAAAGATAAAAAGTTTGAGTGGACCCCACAATGCGAGTTCAGCTTTCAGGAACTAAAAAGACGCCTGACATCTGCTCCCGTACTCGTACCACCAGATTTTTCTAAGGACTTTGTTATCTATTGCGATGCCTCGCGACAAGGACTAGGTTGCATACTCATGCAAGATCTTCATGTAATTGCCTATGCTTCGCGGCAGTTACACCCACACGAGGAAAATTATCCCACACATGATCCAGAGCTTGCAGCTGTAGTCCATGCACTCAAAACCTGGCGACATTACCTTCTCGGTAATCATTGCGAGATCTTCACCGATCACCAAAGTCTGAAATATATCTTCACCCAACCGGATTTGAATCTCAGGCAAAGACGTTGGGTCGAGTTGATCTCAGATTACGACTTAGGAATAACGTACACCATGGGAAAAGCCAATGTTATGGATGATGCACTAAGTCGTAAATCCTATTGTAATAACCTGATGTTACAACAAAGTCAACCACTTCTCCACGAGGAATTTTGGAAACTTAACCTTCACATTGTTCCTCAAGGATTCCTATCTACCTTGGTGGCGAAACCGACCCTTATGGATCAGACCATAACCGCCCAGTGGTATGACAAGGGCATATCTCGAATCAAGGAGAACATTGCTAGTGGAGCTGCTAAATGGTTCTCTGTGAATGATCAAGGTCTTCTTTGAGAACTGCCTAGTAGTTCCCAAGAAACATCAACTACGGCAACTGATCCTTAAGGAAGCTCATGATTCTCCTCTCACCATTCATCCCGGTAGTACGAAAATGTATCAAGACCTACGCCAGAGGTTTTGGTGGACTAGGATGAAGAGAGAAATCGCTCAATATATTGCAAATTGCGACGTTTGTTGTCGTGTTAAAGCAGAGCATCAACGGCCTGCTGGCACCCTTCAGCCTTTAGCTATTCCTGAATGGAAATGGGATAAAATCGGTATGGACTTCATCACCGGGGTTCCCAGGACCAAGAAAGGGAATAATGCTATTTTCGTTGTCATCGATCGTCTTTCCAAAGTAGCCCACTTCCTACCTATTCGGGAGAGTATAACCGCTAGCCAGCTAGCAGACCTGTGTATCTCTCGAATAGTGTCTCTTCATAGTGTTCCATTGGAGATTAACTCACACCGTGGAAGTCTCTTCACCTCTCAATTTTGGGGAAGTTTCCAAAATGCTATGGGGACTCGTCTCTCCTTTATCACCGCCTTCCACCCTCAATCATGTGGTCAAGTAGAACGAGTCAATCAAATTCTGGAGGATATGCTCCAAGCTTCTGTTATCTCATTCAGAATGGATTGTGAGAAATGTTCCATTTGCCGAATTTGCTTATAACAATAGCTATCAATCTAGCTTGGGCAAAGCTCCTTTTGAAGTTCTCTATGGATGAAGGTGTCGAATGCCTCTTAACTGGTCAGAAACCGGGGAAAGACAATTCTTTGGCCCGGACATGATCCAGGAAGCAGAAGAGCAAGTTCGCATTGTTCGTGAAAAGTTGAAAACAGCCCAATCTCGTCAAAAGAGCCAATATGATCGTAAACATAAGGCCATGACTTTTGAAGTCGACGAGAAGGCTTACCTTCGGGTTACTCCTCTGAAGGGAACCCACCGATTCGGTATCAAAGGCAAATTGGCTCCTCGTTACATTGGTCTCTTTAGCATTCTTGCCAAACGAGGAGAAGTTGCCTACCAATTAGAACTACCTCCGCATCTCTCCAGAGTTCATGATGTCTTCCATGTTTCTCAACTCAGGCGTTGCTTCTCGGATCCTATCCGTGGAGTGGACCAGGAAACGCTTGATCTCCAAGATAATCTCACATACCGGGAATATCTTGTTTGTATCCTTGATCAAGCCTAGCGTACCACTCGACACCATAACATCAAGTTTCTCAAGGTTCAATGGTCACACCATTCCGAGAAAGAAGCCATTTGGGAAAGGGAGGATCGTCTTCGACTTGAATACCCCACCTTCTTCCCGACGGACCCTAAATCTCGGGACGAGATTCTTTTGAGTGGGGGTGAGTTGTCACACCCTAGCTAGTTCATGCATTAGAGTGCTTGCATCATGTTTAACTTTATCAGAAACTTGGAAATGGGGATGAAAGAACCCCTAGCACCCCCTGAAACCAACTAGGGTTTACTAAAAATATTTTCAATGAACCTGAAATGCCCTTCTAAAATGTTCATCATCTTTGCCTTGGTCCTAAACCTCTGACAAAAATGGTGCACAATTTTCTAGGTCACCTAAGGTCACTGGATTAAATCATTAGTATTTGAATTTGAGCATTTAAATGCTAGTAAATATTTTAAATGCTCAAATAATCCTAAACTGAAATGTTCCTTGTTGGATTTACTCTATAAAGTGGGCATGAGCAGTTTGGTGATTTTTGAAAGTGTCTAGATATTTTTAGAAATGCCACAAACTTGCAAAAATAAAACAAACATAAAATAAAAGAAAGAGGCTTACCTGGTCGCAACCTACCTGGCAGGCCAACCTGGCGGCCCAGCACTATGCTGGCCCGTGCCAGCCAGCTGCTTCTTCCCCGCCAGGCAGGCAGGCAGGAGGTGGCGCCGGCCGCGAGCTCACCACGGCGCCAGCTGCTTGCCGCTTCGCCCCTGATCGCGCTGGTCGACCTCCACGTCGCCCGCTCCACCGCCCCAACACCTCACTCTCCCTCCTGCTCCACTCTCTCGCTCTCCCCCACCATGGCCGATGCTGCCGCGCTCGCGCCGACGTGAAAATCGCAGCCACCGTCGCCTCCTCGCCGTCTCGCCGTGTCCGGAAACTCCGCCACCGTCCTCTCCGTCAAGCAGACCGAACCCCGAGCGCTCGTTCACCCCGAAGCTACCGCTTCCGCCGTCACCGCCCGTCGCCGGATATCCCCTTCGCCGTCACACTCACTCCAGCTCGTCCCCGACCTCGCCGCCTAGCTTGTCGTTACCACCGTGAGCTCCTGCATCTCCCCCTCCTTTCCGTTCTCGCTGCCGTCCACTGCAACGACTACAACGAGCTCAATTGCACGCGCCGCCGCCGAGCTCATCGCCGATGTGTATCCGGCCACGCAACGGCCTCGCCACCCTGTCCACTAGCCTCACTGCACCGCATAGACCACGTAGGAGCTGGCCCCGTTCTTTAAGAGCCACCGCAATGACGAGTTCGACCTCGCCTGAACTCCGGCAGCCGCAAAGCTCGTGGCCGGCATCGTTTCTGGCGACCCCAAGCTCCACCTCCACCACCAATCGACGCGGCTTGCTCCCAGCTGCCCATAGATGGTATCCGCCGTGCAATTGGTCGTCGGAGCGCCAAACCCGCACTGCCTCGCCGCGTTTGGCCTCGCCGGCGGCTAAACACCGGCGAGTTGACCCAGTTTGACCCAAGGTTGACCCTAGTTTGACCCCCCTGGGTCAATGACTGGTGGGGCCCCGCCCTGTTAATTAAACCTAGGTTAGTAGTTAAACTAACCCTAATTAGTTAATTAACTAACAGGGACACTGACCAGTGGGTCCCACTGTTCAGGTTTGACCTGGACGCCCCAGTTGACTTGCTGACGCAATGCTGATGCAATCAATCATTTACTGGATTTATTCTTATACAGGAAATTCCAGAAAATCTTATAAACTTAAAAAAAATTAATATAAATTAATCTGTAACTCCAAATGCAAAGTTTTATATATGAAAATTGATCAGAAAAATCCAATATTTCCATTTGTAATGGTTTCATGCCTGTCAGAACACTTTAACCTTGCTTTTTAAGTGAAACAAGCTAATGCATTATTATGACTTCATATCATGGTCTTTCATTTGAATCTTTGATTCAAATGGACTCAAACCAACCTGTTTTAGAATGCATTAGCCAAAACACACCCATTTGGCCATGTCACATGAATGCATCATATTGTTGCATATTGATTGTGTTACCGGTGCTCTCTGCGGTAGGTTCTATCCCGGAGGTTTCCCGTGAGTACCCAAGCGAAGGACAGTACCAGACTGCGGATCTGCCAGGCAAGCAGCCCCATTGATCATATCGATACAATCCCATGTTCTCGCTCCTGCTCTCATTTACTGCATTTAAGACAACAACGTTTCAAACTGCTGTGTGCTACGGTAGTTGAACCCATTTCCTCTGCATGACCTGCCATTGCCACAGTAACTAGATAAACCCATTAGCATGTGTAGGAGTTGATTGAGCCATGTCCGTGTTTCCTACCTTGCTATGCCTGCTATGCTTAGAGTCGTGTCAGGTCTGTTTCATCTGGGTGATGGGCTAGAGTGAAATGATTATGTCGGTAATGTGAGTGATGTGTTGAACACAATTTGGTAAAGGTATTGATGAGAGGCCATGTATGAATACATGGTGGGTTGTTTCATTGGAACCGTCCTTAAGCACCGAGATATGTATGTGTGATTTAAGAATCAGTCACTACCATGCATTGGGATCCTTAATTGACTCTCTCGGCTTCTTAACCACCCTAGTCCTCTGTCCAGGAGTTGCAACTAGTTTCTGGCGTTTATAGGATATGTGTTGGAGGCCGTGCGTAGCGCTGACCTTATGGTGGGCTATGATGCGGTAGATACACCGTGGCCGGGTATGCCGGGCGCCCGTTTGGTGTCTCGGAACCCTGTACACATCGTTCAGGGCCGTATGTGGAAACCTCGGCCGGACTCCCTACGGATGGAACCTGGATAGGCGATAAACCTGGACTAGAGACTTGAGTGTTTAGGTAGGACGTGGCTGACACCCTTGTTGGGCTTCCGCTTAAAGGTTGCTGAGTACATGTCGTGTAAACGACGGTAAGTGGTGAGAGCGTGTGTGAAGAAGTACACCCCTGCAGGGTTAACATCATCTATTCGAATAGCCGCCTTCGCGAAAAGGACTACTTGGTTGCCTATACAGTTCATAGACAAGTAAATGGATACTCCTAAAAGCCTCAAGACAAGTGTGTGTGCCGTGGATGGCCCTTCCGTAGGATGATGGAGGAGGATCCACGGGAGTGTATGTTGTGGTGAGTAGTGGACTCGTGTGCGCAAAACATTTACAAGTAGTTGTCTCGTAGGATAGCTTAGCCAAGAGTCAAAGTTGGCTTGCTGCAATAACCCCACTATCCTTCCTGAGAATGTTGCATGTATAGTAGGATCTGTTGTAAGACTTGCTGAGTACCTTTGTACTCATGTTTGCTTAATTACTGTTGCAGAAGAGAACACCGCCCCCTCCGATGGGTTCTATGTAGATCTCGACGTTGATGAGTGACTTGCCACCCAGGTGGTGATCCTGAGCCGTGAAGGGCCTTGTAGACAGACAGGCTTCGTCCATCCTTCTTGCTTTCTAGTTGTCTGTACTCAGACAAGTTTGCTTCTGCATGTGCTTGTATGTTTGTATGACTTGAGTGTCGGGTCGTGTGACCCCTACCTGTATGAACATATTATGTATGGCTCTCTGGAGCCTTCTAAATAAAGTACTTTGAGCTATAGAGTTTTGTTGTGATGCCATATTGTATTTACCCATATTGAGCATATTGTGTGTATGTTTGAAATGCTTGGTATGTGTGGGATCCGACAATCTAGTTGTTTATCCTTGGTAGCCTCTCTTATGGGGAAATGTAGTTTGGTGCTTCCACTGAGCCTTGGTAGTCCGCTACAGCCCGGTTTACCGGAGTCCTGCTAGCCCAACACAACTACTCCGGAACACTTAGACTGGCCGGCATGTGATTCACTTCGTTCCTGTGTCTGTCCCTTCGGGGAAATGTCACACGGAGACATTCGGAGTCCTGTTAGCCTGCTACAGCCCATGTTCCCAGAGTCCTGTTAGCCCAGTTTCTACAGCCCGGATTCATACGCTATTGACCGACATGCTCGATGTTGATTCATGTATGCCTATCCCCGTAAGTTAGTGCCACTTTGGGTTCATGACTAATCATGTCGGCCCGGGTTCTCTGTCATATGGATGCTAGCGACACTATCATATACGTGAGCCAAAAGGCGCATATAGTCCCGGGCCATGGTAAGGCGACACCCGTGGGGATACCGTGTGTGAGGCCGCAAAGTGATATGAGGTGTTACAGGCTAGATCGGTGTGACTTAGAATTGGGGTCCTGACACTCCACCCACTCTTCATTCATGGAGAGAGCCATCAGAACATACTCTTCGTGAGGACCACTCGGAGTCCCTGATTCATCATAAACTTAAACTTCCAAAATCTCTCTGTGCATTTCAGTCTGATCGTCCATCCACTTCGGTCACACCGAGTTCACTGAGTTGATCTAGGTTTTCAATCTCGGTGCAATCGATTTGAACTCTTCAGTTACACCGAGTTGCAGTAACCTCTTGCGATTCTGCATCTCGGTGCCACCGAGTTGTTCCACTCGGTCACACCGACAGGGTCAGGATATATATACCGATGGGTGAGATTTTGGAAATTTCATCGAAACCCCTCATCCCGCGCGTGTCCTGCTCTGCCGCCTCGGGTCTCCGGATCATCTCCTCATCGCCAGCGACCTCCCGCCACTGGTTTCCATCGCCGTCAACGAATTTCAACGCCGCCATTGCCATCATAGAGAACTCACCACCGAACTAGGGTATGAGTTTGACCTCTTGTGCTAATTCCTTACTCCGATTCTTAGCACAATGCAATGCCATGTTCTTTACCACGTATGAGATCAATCTATCTAGAGAAAACACCCATTAGATTTAGTTTGATTCGAAAATTTAGGGTTAGGTTTTTGCCGAACCCATCTTAGACCGACCGAGTTGTGGAAATCGGTCTCACCGATTTGTCCTAGGCCATAGCACTTGCACTTTTCAGTCTGCCCGAAAGTTGCAAATCGGTGCAACCGAGTTCATCTCTCTGTGAAATCCTAGCAATCTCGGAGTCACGGAACTGTGACTCGGTCTGACAGAGTTCACTAGTTTAGACTCCAAAAGTTGCTTCGGTCTCACCGAGTTTAACAAATCGGTAGCTCCAAGATGCTTTCTGGGGAAAACTAAAACTAAGTTTTTGACTCATATTTTTTGCAAAAACTCTGCACTTTGTGATGCTCATCCACTCTATGTCATCTACATCTATTCATATGGCCTACTGTCAGGTTGCCTTGCCAATATGTCTGACCAGAGTGATAGCCAGAACAAATCATAAGAGCAAGTGAACTTGAGTGAGGGCACTTGTCCCTCTAGAATCTATGATGATGGCAACAGGAGCACTCCAAGCAATTTGCCCAAGGCATCTACTAGACAGAGGAAGAAGAGAACCTCAGACTCAAAGGATGAGGACTAGGTGGCTGCTGAGGAGGAAGTAAGTTCCAAGAAGAAAGTGCTAAAGAAATAATATGGAATTGTTGCTGAAACAAAGCCTGGATTGCACAAGAAGGCCCCTGCCAAGAGGGTGCCAACCTTAAAGGCCAGGGTCTCAACTGTTGAAACTTCTAAGCCAACTGAAGAGGCTGTTGGAGAGAGTAAGAAAAGGAAAGAGAGGGTCAAGAAGACCACTTCCATAGTGATTGGTAGATCCTCTATGATGAGAGATCCAGCTGAGGAAGAGGATGCTGCACCAGCACCCAAGTCCCAAAAGCTGATGGGGGATGCAATTAATTATGGGCCTGCCCCTTATAAGCCCAAGACTACCCCCAAAGCTTCTGCTCTAGCTCCGATGCCCAAGAGGAGCACTAGGAACATTCCAGCTGCAGAAAAGAACAAGGCCCAGTGCCTGAAGTTGAGGAAGAAGATGCTGAAGCCCAAGTGCTCAGAAAGTTTAAGCCAAAGATTCCAGATCATAATGATAGCCATCCAGTGGCAGAAGACATGAACATCAGGAAGGATGCAGGTCTCAGACTCTGGAGATAGTCTGATCCATATGTTTCAAGGAGAAGAACTGCAATGGACTACAGGTTCCACACCAAAGAACAACAAGATTTCTATGAAACCATTCTGCTTGACAAGAAGCCCATAGTCTGTAATATGAAGTGGGTTGACTGGGAATACATTGATGAGAATGAAGATTACTTTCCAGGTGTTCATGAGAGCTTCAAAGCATGTGGTGTTGACAACTATGTGGGACAAGAGCTTACCAAATGGAATGATGAGCTCATTATGCAATTTTATTCCATAGCTCATTTTTATCCAGATGGTAGAATTGTATGGATGTCTGAGGGTACAAGGTACCAGTCAACTATTGAGGAGTGGGTAAAGTTGATAAATGCCCCTGAAGAGCATGAAGATGACTTGGATGTCTATGCCAAGAATAAGAAAGACCACAACTCTATGGCCAACATTTACAAGGAGATCCTAGACAAAGCATTGGAAACACATAAGCTTGGGTCTGTACATTACTTATTGTCTGGTCTAGCTACTATCATCACAATCTTGAGGCATACTTCATTGCCCAAATCTGGAGATCACAAGATGATCAGAGGGCATTCAATCAACTTGCTGTAGATATTTGATGTGCCTCAGAAATTCAAGGTCATGAGCTTGATTGTTGAAACAATCAAAAGGACAGAGATCTTGTGGGTATGCTCCACATATTCAGGTGCTCATAAACTCCAGGATGGGCACATGCACTTATTTGTTGGACAAGGACCATTTACCTTTGAGACCAGAATTTGAGGACAACACTGTTGTGATGAATGAGGATGATCCTACATCTGTGCAAGCACAAGAAAAGAGAGAGAACGCGAAGGCTGAGAAGGCTCCAAAGATGCCAAGTGTTGAGGAGGTATCTCAAGTGTTCTTAAAGTCAAAACAAGATTAGCAGGCTTATCTGATTCAAGCAACATTGAGGATTGAGAAGGGCTTGGCCACCCTAAACAAGAATCAGGAGATCTTGGAGAGGATCACTGAGACCAAATTCTATGATCTTGATCTGAAAGTGACTGAGATGCAGACAACTGATGAGAAGCTCCAGGAGGAAGCAGAGGAGAGGAAAGGGCAGGCTACCATAGATGCCTTTCAGAGAGTGCCTAGAGGTCAGAGATCTGCTGCAGTGTCCATGGCTGACACTAGAGCAACTACTTCAGCAGCAGCAACAACAGCTTCACTGCCACCTCCAGTTAACACTCCACCAGCTTCAACAACTTCAACAGATGCATTCATCCTTGGAGTCCTCTCTACACCACCTCCTGAAGACCAAGCCTAGAGAGACGCATAGCACTATGCATTTTCAAACTTTTTGGTAACTTGTTGCCAAAGGGGGAGAAATGTATAGATCATAGGCTTCGAGAGAGAGTACTTTTGCCTATTTGGTCTCTTGCTATTTGCTTGATACTTTGTGTGTGCTCGTTTAATACTCTTTATGTTTGTGTGTGAGATACTTGTATGATCTTGTGTTTGATCATATCCTACTTTAATGTTCGCTTGGATGATATTATCTCTTATATCCCATATATGATCATTCACTTTTCTTGGTGATGAGTGCATGTTTTTACCTTATATCATTTTGAGCGCTCCACCAAGATGTATGTGACATGGAAGAGTAACCCATGATCCTAACCGATAGTGCATTTGCATTGAAAAGCAAATTTCAAATAATGCACAAATTTAGGGGGAGCTCTTGCTTATCACATACTTCTCAAAGCGACGATGTATTTCAATCTTACTATCATTTGTCGAAGCTTTGATCTATATGTTGTCATCAATTACCAAAAAGGGGGATATTGAAAGTGCAACTATCCCTGCATGGTTTTGGTAATTCCTAACAACATATAGCTCATTGAACTAATGCTATTTCAAGATGATCATTTCAGAAAGTTCAATGATTGGCATGGCATGGATTAGAAATGTGGACCTCTCAAAATGCTAAGGATACAAATTGGCTCAAGCTCAAGACTCTACATTTTCATTTTAGTGATCCAAGATCACATTGAGTCCATAGGAAAAGCCAATACTATTAAAAGGGGATGAGGTGTTGCTTAATGGCTTGCTTGCTCAGAATGCTTAGTGATATGCTCCAAAAGCCCTCAACCACTTTCTCATATCCACATATGTCCCAAACCAAAAGTCAAACTCGGCCCCACCAAAATTATCTATCCGGCGCCACCGAGTTCACTTGACATAGCCACTACTAGGAACCCTAGTCACTTCGGTCTCACCGATAGGGATCTCGGTCTCACCGAGATGGGATTGCAAACTCTCTGTTTCCCTTCGTATCATTTCAGTCCAACTGAGATGAGCGATCGGTCCCACCGAGTTTGCAATGCAAACTCTCTGTTTCCCTTTCGTAATGTTTCGGTCTCACCGAAATGAGCAATCCGGTCCCACCGAGTTTTCCTGACCAACACTCTGTTTTCCTATTACAGAAATCGATCCTACCGAGTTTTGTGACCGGTCTCACCGAAATTACGTTATGCCCTAACCCTAATGAAATCGGTCTCACCGAGTTGACATGTCGGTTCCACCGAAAATCATAACGTTCACATTTTGAACTAAATCGGTCTAACCGAGTTTAACTATTCGGTCCCACCGAGTTTGGTAAATTGTGTGTAACGGTTAGATTTTGTGTGGAGGCTATTTATACCCCTCCACCCACTCTTCATTAGTGGAGAGAGCCACCAGAACATGCCTACACTTCTAGCATTCATTTTCTGAGAGAGAACCACCTACTCATGTGTTGAGACAAAGATATTCCAATCCAACCATAAGAATCTTGATCTCTAGCCTTCCCCAAGTTGCTTTCCACTCAAATAATCTTTCCACCAAATCCAAATCTTTGAGAGAGAGTTCAGTGTTGGGGAGACTATCATTTGAAGCACAAGAGCAAGGAGTTCATCATCAACACACCATCTATTAACTTTTGGAGAGTGGTGTCTCCTAGATTGGTTAGGTGTCTCTTGGGAGCCTCCGACAAGATTGTGGAGTTGAACCAAGGAGTTTGTACGGGCAAGGAGATCGCCTACTTGGTGAAGATCTACCCTAGTGAGGCAAGTCCTTCATGGGCGATTGCCAAGATGGGATAGACAAGGTTGCTTCTTCATGGACCCTTCGTGGGTGGAGACCTTCGCGGACTCTCGCAGCCGTTACTTTCCGTGGGTTGTGTTGGGGAATGTAGCAGAAATTCAAAATTTTCCTACGTGTCACCAAGATCTATCTATGGAGAAACCAGCAACGAGGGGAAGGAGAGTGCATCTACATACCCTTGTAGATCGCTAAGCGGAAGCGTTCAAGAGAACGGGGTTGAAGGAGTCATACTCGTCATGATCTAAATCACCGAAGATCCTAGTGCCGAACGGACGGCAGCTCTGCGTTCAACACACATACAGCCCGATGACGTCTCCCATGCCTTGATCCAGCAAGGAGAGAGGGAGAGGTTGAGGAAGACTCCACCCAGCAGCAGCACGACGGCGTGGTGGTGGTGGAGGAGCGTGGCAATCCTGCAGGGCTTCGCCAAGCACCGCGGGAGAGGAGGAGGAAGAGAAGCAGGGCTGCGCCATGGAGAGGTCATAACTCATGTGTTGGCAGCCCCAAAACCCTCAAGTATATATAGGGGAGAGGGAGGGGGTGCACCCCCTCTAGGGTTCCCACCCCTAGGGGGGGCGGCAGCCCTAGATGGGAAAAAGGGGGGCGGCCAAGAGGGGGAGAGGGGGGCGCACCAGGTATGGGCCTTAGGGCCCATCTGCCCTAGGGTTTGCCCCCCTTCCCTCTTCCTTGCGCCTTGGGCCTTGGTGGGGGGCGCACCAGCCCACCTGGGGCTGGTCCCCTCCCACACTTGGCCCATGCAGCCCTCTGGGGCTTGTGGCCCCACTTGGTGGACCCCCGGGACCCTCCCGGTGGTCCCGGCACGTTACCGATAAAACCCGAAACTTTTCCAGTGACCAAAACACGACTTCCCATATATAAATCTTTACCTCCGGACTATTCCGGAGCTCCTCGTGACGTCCGGGGTCTCATCCGGGACTCCGAACGACATTCGGTAACCACATACAGACTTCCTTTATAACCCTAGCGTCATCAAACCTTAAGTGTGTAGACCCTACGGGTTCAGGAACCATGCAGACATGACCGAGACGTTCTCCGGTCAATAACCAACAGCGGGATCTGGATACCCATGTTGGCTCCCACATGCTCCACGATGATCTCATCGGATGAACCACAATGTCAAGGACTTAATCAATCCCGTATACAATCCCCTTTGTCTATCGGTACGATACTTGCCCGAGATTCGACCGTCGGTATCCCGATACCTTGTTCAATCTCGTTACTGGCAAGTCTCTTTACTCGTTCTGTAACACATCATCCCGTGATCAACTCCTTGATCACATTGTGCACATTATGATGACGTCCTACCGAGTGGGCCCAGAGATACCTCTCCGTCACACGGAGTGACAAATCCCAGTCTCGATTCATGCCAACCCAACAGACACTTTCGGAGATACCCGTAGTGCACCTTTATAGCTACCCAGTTACGTTGTGACGTTTGGCACACCCAAAGTATTCCTACGGTATCCGGGAGTTGCACAATCTCATGGTCTAAGGAAATGGTACTTGACATTAGAAAAGCTTTAGCGAACAAACTACACGATCTTTGTGCTAGGCTTAGGATTGGGTCTTGTCCATCACATCATTCTCCTAATGATGTGATCCCGTTATCAACGACATCCAATGTCCATGGTCAGGAAACCGTAACCATCTATTGATCAACGAGCTAGTCAACTAGAGGCTTACTAGGGACATGGTGTTGTCTATGTATCCACACATGTATCTGAGTTTCCTATCAATACAATTCTAGCATGGATAATAAACGATTATCATGAACAAGGAAATATAATAATAACTAATTTATTATTGCCTCTAGGGCATATTTCCAACAGTCTCCCACTTGCACTAGAGTCAATAATCCAGTTCACATCGATATGTGATTAACACTCAAGGTCACATCCCCATGTGACTAACACCCAAAGAGTTTACTAGAGTCAATAATCTAGTTCACATTACCATGTGATTAACACTCGATGAGTTCTGCGTTTGAACATGTTATGCTTGTGAGAGATGTTATAGTGAACGGATCTGAACCTTTTAGATCCGTGTGTGCTTTACAAATCTCTATGTCATCTCCTAGATGCAGCTACCACGTTCTATTTGGAGCTATTCCAAACAACTGTTCTACTTGGAGCTATTCTAAATTGTTGCTCCATTATACGTACCCGGTATCTCTACTCAGAGCTATCTAGATAGGTGTTAAGCTTGCATCGACGTAACTCTTTATGTCGAACTCTTTACCACCTCCATAATCGAGAAAATTCCTTAGTCCACTAGTTACTAAGGATAACTTTGACCGATGTCCTGTGATCCATTCTTAGATCACTCTTGTACCCCTTGACTGACTCATGGCAAGGCACATTTCAGGTGCGGTACACAGCATAGCAAACTGTAGAGCCTATGTCTTAAGCATAGGGGACGACCTTCGTCCTTTCTCTCTATTCTGCCGTGGTCGAGCTTTAAGTCTTAACTTCATACCTTACAACTCAGGCAACAACTCCTTCTTTGACTGATCCATCTTGAACACCTTCAAGATCATGTCAAGGTATGTGCTCATTTGAAAGTACCATTAAGCGTTTTGATCTATCCTTATAGATCTTGATGCTCAATGTTCAAGTAGCTTAATCCAGGCTTTCCATTGAAAAATACTTTCCAAATAACCCTATATGCTTTCCAGAAATTCTACGTCATTTCTGATCAACAATATGTCAACATATATTTATCAGAAATTCTATAGTGCTCCCACTCACTTCTTTGGAAATACAAGTTTCTCATAAACTTTGTATACACCCAAAATCTTTGATCATCTCATCAAAGCATACATTCCAACTCCGAGATGCTTACTCCAGTCCTTAGAAGGATTGCTGGAGCTTTGCATACTTATTAGCATCTTTCAGGATTGACAAAACCTTCCGGTTGTATCACATACAACCTTTCCTCAAGAAAATCGTCGAGCAAACAATGTTTTGACATCCTATCTGCAAGATTTCATAAATAATGCAGTAATTGCTAATATAATTCCAACAGACTCTTAGCATCACTACGAGTGAGAAAGTCTCATCATAGTCAACTCCTTGAACTTGTCGGAAAAAATCTTAATGACAAGTCGAGCTTTCTTAATGGTGATACTTACCATCATTGTCTGTCTTCCTTTTAAAATCCATCTGTACTCAATAGCCTTACGACCATCGAGCCGTTCTGCCAAAGTCTACCCTTTGTTTTCATACATGGATCCTCTCTCGGATTTTATGGCCTCGGGCCATTTATCGGAATCCGGGCCCACCATCGCTTCTCCATAGCTCGTAGGTTCATTGTTGTCTAGCAACATGACTTCCAAGACAGGATTACGTACCACTCTGAAGTAGTACGCATCCTTGTCATCCCACGAGGTTTGGTAGTGACTTGATCTGAAGTTTCATGATCACTATCATAAGCTTCCACTTCAATTGGTGTAGGCGCCACAGGAACAATTTCCTGTGCCCTGCCACACACTAGCTGAAGAGACGGTTCAATAAC
This sequence comes from Triticum dicoccoides, assembly GCF_002162155.2. Taxonomy (NCBI): domain Eukaryota; kingdom Viridiplantae; phylum Streptophyta; class Magnoliopsida; order Poales; family Poaceae; genus Triticum; species Triticum dicoccoides. Next base: position 251,835,253 of record NC_041388.1, read on the forward strand.
CTCATCAAGTCTCCACCATCCTCCCACTCAATTCTTTCGAGAGAAATTTTTCCTCGAGAAAGGACCCGATTCTAGAAACAATCCCTTATTGCTTTCGGTTCTGAGACAGGAGGTATACCCAACTATTTTGGGTGTCATATGAAGATGCATTTATCCGCTTTGGGTTCGAGCTTATCAGCCTGAAACTTTTTCACATAAGCATCGCAGCCCCAAACTTCTAAGAAATGACAGCTTAGGTTTCTCTAAATCATAGTTCATATGGTGTCATCTCATCGGAATTACGTGGTGCCCTATTTAAAGTGAATGTGGTTGTCTTTAATGCCTAACCCATAAACTATTGTGGTAATTCGATAAGAGACATCATGGTATGCATCATATCCAATGGGGTGCAGTTATGATGTTCGGACACACCATCACACTATGGTGTTCCAGGCTGTATTAGTTGTGAAACAATTTCCACAATGTCTTAATTCTATGCCAAACTCGTAATTCAGATATTCATCTCTATGATCATATCATAGATATTTTATCCTCTTGTCACGACGATCTTTCAACTTCACCCTGAAATTACTTGAACCTTTCAATAATTCAGACTCGTGATTCATCAAGTAAATATACTCAACATCTACTCAAATCATCTGTGAAGTAAGAACATAACGATATCCACTACATGCCTCAGCACTCATTGGACTGCACACATCAAAATGTATTACTTCCAACAAGTTGCTTTCTAGTTCCATTTTACTGAAAACGAGGCTTTCAGTCATCTTGCCCATGTGGTATGATTTGCATGTCTCAAGTGATTCAAAATCTAGTGAGTCCAAACGGTCCATTTGCATGGAGTTTCTTCATGCATATACACCAATAGACATGGTTCGCATGCCTCAAACTTTTCAAAAACGAGTGAGCCCAAAGATCCATCAACATGGAGCTTCTTCATGCGTTTTATACCGATATGACTTATGTGGCAGTGCCACAAGTAGGTGGTACTATCATTACTATCTTTTGGCATGAACATGTGTATCACTACGATCGAGATTCAATAAACCATTCATTTTAGGTGTAAGACCATTGAATGTATTATTCAAATAAACAGAGTAACCATTACTCTCTCCTTAAATGAATAACCATATTGCGATAGACATAATCGAATCATGTCTATGCTCAATGCAAACACCAATCTTGATGGTAGAGGGAGCGTACGATATTTGATCAACCATGGAAATACTTCCAACACATATCGTCATCTCACCTTTTGGCTAGTCTCCGTTTATTCCGTAGCTTTTATTTCGAGTTACTAACACTTAGCAACCGAACCGGTATCTAATACCCTGGTGCTACTAGGAGTACTAGTAAAGTACACATTAACATAATGTATATCCAATATACTTCTATTGACAGCCTTCTCATCTACCAAGTATCTAGGGTAATTCTGCTCCAGTGGCTATTCCCCTTATTACAGAAGCACTTAGTCTCGGGTTTGGGTTCAACCTTGGGTTTCTTCACTAGAGCAGCAGCTGATTTGCCGTTTCATGAAGCATCCCTTTTGCCCTTGCCCTCCTTGAAACTAGTGGTTTCACAAACCATCAACAATTGATGCTCCTTCTTGATTTCTACTTTTGTGGTGTCAAACATCGCGAATATCTCAAGGATCATCATATATGTCCCTGATATATTATAGTTCATCACGAAGCTCTAGCAGCTTGGTGGTAATGACTTCGGAAAAACATCACTATCTCATCTGGAAGATCAACTCCCACTCGATTCAAATGATTGTTGTACTCAGACAATCTGAGCACAAGCTCAACAATTGAGTTTTTCTCCTTAGTTTGTAGGCTAAGAAAATCGTCGGAGGTCTTATACCTCTTGATGTGGGCACGAGCCTGAAATCCCAATTTCAGCCCTCAAAACATCTCATATGTTTCGCGGCGTTTCAAAAATCGTCTTCGGTGCCTCAACTCTAAACCATTTAACTGAACTATCACGTAGTTATCAAAACGTGTATGTCAGATGTTCGCAACATCCACAGACGACGTTCGAGGTTCAGCACACTGAGCGGTGCATTAAGGACATAAGGCTTTTATGAAGCAATGAGGACAATCCTCAGTTTACGGACCTAGTCCGCATAATTGCTACTATCAACTTTCAACTAAATTTTCTCTAGGATCATATCTAAACAGTAGAACTAAAGCGCGAGCTACGACATAATTTGCGAAGACCTTTTGATTATGTTCAGGATAATTAAGTTCATCTTATGAACTCCCACTCAGATAGAAATCCCTCTAGTCATCTAAGTGATTACATGATCCGAGTCAACTAGGTCGTGTCCGATCATCACGTGAGACGGACTAGTCAACATCGGTGAACATCTTCATGTTGATCGTATCTACCATACGACTCATGCTCGACCTTTCGGTCTCTTGTGTTCCGAGGCCATGTCTGTACATGCTAGGCTCGTCAAGTTAACCTAAGTGTTTTGCATGTGTTCCGAGGCCATGTCTGTACATGCTAGGCTCGTCAACACCCGTTGTATTCGAACGTAAGAATCTATCACACCCGGTCATCACGTGGTGCTTCGAAACGACGAACTTTCGCAATGGTGCACAGTTAGGGGGAGCACTTTCTTGAAATTTTAATGAGGGATCATCTTATTTACTACCGTCATTCTAAGCAAATAAGATGCAAAAACATGATAAACATCACATGCAATCAAATAGTGACATGATATGGCCAATATCATATTGCTCTTTTTGATCTCCATCTTCGGGGCTCCATGATCATCAACGTCACCGGCATGACACCATGATCTCCATCATCATGATCTCCATCATCGTGTCTTCATGAAGTTGTCTCGCCAACTATTACTTCTACTACTACAGCAGGTCATATAATAAATAAAGACAACTCCTATGGCTCCTGCCGGTTGTCATACTCATCGACATGCAAGTCGTGATTCCTATTACAAGAACATGATCAATCTCATACATCACATATCATTCATCACATTCTTCTTGGCCATATCACATCACATAGCATACCCTGCAAAAACAAGTTAGACGTCCTCTAATTGTTGTTTGCATGTTTTACGTGGCTGCTATGGGTTTCTAGCAAGAACGTTTCTTACCTACGCAAAAACCACAACGTGATATGCCAATTGCTATTTACCCTTCATAAGGACCCTTTTCATCGAATCCGATCCGACTAAAGTGGGAGAGACAGACACCCGCTAGCCACCTTATGCAACTAGTGCATGTCAGTCGGTGGAACCAATCTCACGTAAGAGTACGTGTAAGGTCGGTCCGGGCCGCTTCATCCCACAATGCCGCCGAATCAAGATTGGACTAGTAACGGTAAGCATATTGAACAAAATCAACGCCCACAACTACTTTGTGTTCTACTCGTGCATAGAAACTACGCATAGACCTAGCTCATGATGCCACTGTTGGGGAACGTAGCAGAAATTCAAAATTTTCCTACGTGTCACCAAGATCTATCTATGGAGAAACCAGCAACGAGGGGAAGGAGAGTGCATCTACATACCCTTGTAGATCGCTAAGCGGAAGCGTTCAAGAGAACGGGGTTGAAGGAGTCGTACTCGTCATGATCCAAATCACCGGAGATCCTAGTGCAGAACGGACGGCACCTCCGCGTTCAACACACGTACAGCCCATTGACGTTTCCCATGCCTTGATCCAGCAAGGAGAGAGAGAGAGAGGTTGAGGAAGACTCCATCCAGCAGCAGCACGACGGCGTGGTGGTGGTGGAGGAGCGTGGCAATCCTGCAGGGCTTTGCCAAGCACCGCGGGAGAGGAGGAGGGAGAGAAGCAGGGCTGCGCCATGGAGAGGTCATAACTCATGTGTTGGCAGCCCCAAAACCCTCAAGTATATATAGGGGAGAGGGAGGGGGTGCGCCCCCTCTAGGGTTCCCACCCCTAGGGGGGGTGGCAGCCCTAGATGGGAAAAAGGGGGGGCGGCCAAGAGGGGGAGAGGGGGCGCACCAGGTATGGGCCTTAGGGCCCATCTGCCCTAGGGTTTGCCCCCCTTCCCGCTTCCTTGCGCCTTGGGCCTTGGTGGGGGGTGCACCAGCCCACCTGGGGCTGGTCCCCTCCCACACTTGGCCCATGCAGCCCTCCGGGGCTTGTGGCCCCACTTGGTGGACCCCCGGGACCCTCCCGGTGGTCCCGGCACGTTACCGATAAAACCTGAAACTTTTCCGGTGACCAAAACAGGACTTCCCATATATAAATCTTTACCTCCGGACTATTCCAGAGCTCCTCGTGACGTCCGGGAACTCATTCGGGACTCCGAACAACATTCAGTAACCACATGCAAACTTCCTTTATAACCCTAGCATCATCGAACCTTAAGTGTGTAGACCCTACGGGTTCGGGAACCATGCAGACATGACCGAGACGTTCTCCGGTCAATAACCAACAGCGGGATCTGGATACCCATGTTGGCTCCCACATGCTCCACGATGATCTCAATGGATGAACCACGATGTCAAGGACTTAATCAATCCCGTATACAATCCCCTTTGTCTATCGGTACGATACTTGCCCGAGATTCGACCGTCAGTATCCCGATACCTTGTTCAATCTCGTTACCGGCAAGTCTCTTTACTCGTTCTGTAACACATCATCCCGTGATCAACTCCTTGATCACATTGTGCACATTATGATGATGTCCTACCGAGTGGGCCCAGAGATACCTCTCCGTCACACGGAGTGACAAATCCCAGTCTCGATTCGTGCCAACCCAACATACACTTTCGGAGATACCCGTAGTGCATCTTTATAGCCACCCAGTTACGTTGTGACGTTTGGCACACCCAAAGTATTCCTACGGTATCCGAGAGTTGCACAATCTCATGGTCTAAGGAAATGATACTTGACATTAGAAAAGCTTTAGCGAACGAACTACACGATCTTTGTGCTAGGCTTAGGATTGGGTCTTGTCCATCACATCATTCTCCTAATGATGTGATCCCGTTATCAACGACATCCAATGTCCATGGTCAGGAAACCGTAACCATCTATTGATCAATGAGCTAGTCAACTAGAGGCTTACTAGGGACATGGTGTTGTCTATGTATCCACACATGTATCTGAGTTTCCTATCAATACAATTCTAGCATGGATAATAAACGATTATCATGAACAAGGAAATATAATAATAACTAATTTATTATTGCCTCTAGGGCATATTTCCAACAGGTTGAAGTCTCCATCAATGTGGATGTATGATAGCACCACCTATCAGAACCACGCCAAAAATCTCCGTGTCTACATTGGCTTTGCTCCGGCCAAACTCCTCCCTTTACCTTCATATGCAAATGTTTGACATTCTGCTACTATACTCTTAGACTTGCATGCGTAGGTTGATTGCTTGACTTGTGCTAAGTTGCTAAAATCTGCCAAGACTTAAAATTGGGAACATGTTAGATTTTTCTTTGGTGAAGTAGTCTAATCACCCCCCTCTAGACATACTTTTGATCCTACAAGTGGTATTAGAGCTTTGGTCTCCATTTTCCTTGATTTCCATAACTTTTTGTTGATCATAGCCTTGGTTTCACAACCTAGGAGAGTATGGCGTCTAGCGAGGGAAATTACCACCGTAGAGGTCCTTACTTTGATGGTACTAATTTTGCTAGTTGGAAGCATAAGATGAAAATGCATACTCTTGGACATAACCCCTCCGCTTGGGCTATTGCGTGTATTGGCTTGCAAGGTGAATTCTTTGATGGGAGAGAACCGAACCGTGAAGCTAGCACGGAAGAGTTGAAGATGTTTCAATACAATGCTCAAGCTTGCGATATCCTCTTCAACGGATTGTGCCCCGAAGAATTCAACAAAATCAACCAACTTGTGAATGCAAAGGAAATTTGGGATACTTTGATTGATATGAACGAGGGTATTGACTCCGTCAAGAATCCAAATTGGATGTGCTTCAAAGTCAACTTGACAAGTTCAGAATGAAGGATGGTGAAGGTGTCACTGAAATGTACTCTAGGCTTGCTCTCATCACAAATTAGATTGTCGGCTTAGGGAGTGAAGAGATGACCGATAGATTCATCATCAAGAAGATCCTAACAGCCTTGGATGGAAAATATGATACCGTGTGCACATTGATCCAAATGATGCCCAACTACAAAGATCTCAAACCAACAGAAGTAATTGGAAGAATTGTTGCTCATGGGATGTCACTCAAGGATATGGAAGAGCTCCACAACAAGACAAGTGGTGCTTACAAAGCCTCATGTGACGCTCCTACATCATCAAGTGAGAAACAAGCCTTTAATGAAGAATTGAGCTTAATGGTGAAGAACTTCAACAAGTTCTACAAGAGTAGAAGCAAAGAAAGAAGTTCCAAGTCAAGGTCCTACAATGACAAAATATCTCCTAGTCGTGGGAGTAATTGCTACAATTGTGGAAGACTCGGACACTACTCCAATGAGTGTATGGCTCCCTACAAAACAACAGAAGATTCACCCAAAAGGAGAAGTAGAAGAGAAGAATCACCACCAAGAGAGCGGAGGAGTAGAGATGGTCGTTATGAACGAAGAACATCTTGGAGAAGTATGGATTCGGAAAGGAAGGACAAAACATCAAGGAGCTACACAAGACGAAGACATCAAGCTCATGTTGGTGAATGCGTATCCGGCTCTGAATCCGACAATCACTCCGAGAGAAGTTATCACTCTGACTCCGAATATACTTGTAACGCCCTCGATGCGGCTATATCTCCTACGTGTCGAAGCACGACTTAGAGGCATAACCGCATTGAAAGCAATGTTGCAAGTAAGGTAATCTTCACAACAACCCATGTAAATAGATAATAAGGGGAAAGGTACATAGTTGGCTTACACTCGCCATGTCACACAAAATACATAAATAGCATTACATCAACCAATCACTCATGGTCCGACTACGGTACCAAAATAAAAGATCAACCACAACATGCGACACGGTCCCGATCGCCCCAACTGGGCACCACTACTGATCATCAGGGAAAGACACATAGTAATGGCGTGAGTCTTCGTCGAACTCCCACTTGAGCTCAAGCGCATCATCTGGAACGGAGTCATCAGGCCCTGCATCTGGTTTGGAAGTAATCTGTGAGCCACGGGGACTCAACAATCTCGCACCCTCGCAATCAAGACTATTTAAGCTTATAGGTAAGGCAAGGTAATATGTGGAGCTGCAGCAAGCGACTAGCATATATGGTGGCTAACCTGTTCGCAAAAGAGAGCGAGAAGAGGAGGCAAAGCACGAACGAAGAACTATAGAACATCCTACGGAAAACATTACTCCAACACCATGTTCACTTCCCGGACTCCGCCGAGAACAGACCATCACGGTAACACACACAGTTGATTCATTTTAATTAAGTTAAAGTTCAAGTTATCTACAACCGGACATTAACAAATTCCCATCTGCCCATAACCACGGGCACGGCTTTCAAAAGTTCAAATCCCTGCAGGGGAGTCCCAACTTAGCCCATCACAAGCTCTCACGGTCAACGAAGGATAAACCTTCTCCCGAGACAATCCGATCAGACTCGGTATCCCGGTTCTACAAGACAACTTCAACAAGTTAAAACAAATCCAGCAACACCGCCCGAATGTGCCGACAAATCCCGATAGGAGCTGCACATATCTCGTTCTCAGGGAACACTCAGATGAGCGCTCCATACAACTAAAACCAAACCTCGAGTTTCCCCGAGGGGGCGCTGCACAGGACTCTAGTTTGGACCAACACTCAGAGGAGCACTGGCCCGGGGGGGTTTAAATAAGATGACCCTCGGGCTCCGGAAACCCAAGGGAAAAAGAGGCTAGGTGGCAAATGGTAAAACCAAGGTTAGGCATTGCTGGAAGAGTTTTATTCAAGGCGATTTGTCAAGGGGTTCCCATTATTACCCAACCGCATAAGGAATGCAAAATCCGGGAACATAACACTGATATAACGGAAACTAGGGCGGCAAGAGTGGAACAAAACACTAGGAAAAAGGCCGAGCCTTCCACCCTTTACCAAGTATATAGGTGCATTAAGATAACAAGATAACATAATGATATACCAACAAGAAAATAATGTTCCAACAAGGAACGATCTCCAATCTTCACCTGCAACTAGCAACGCTATAAGAGGGGCTAAGCAAAGCGGTAACATAGCCAATCAATGGTTTGCTAGGATATGGTGGGTTAGAGGTTTGACATGGCAATTTGGGAGGCATGATAAGCAAGTGGTAGGCATCGTAGCATAGGCATAGCAAAAGAGCGAGCATCTAGCAAAGCAAAGATAGAAGTGATTTCGAGGGTATGATCATCTTGCCTGCAAAGTTGTCAGAGTTGACTGGATCCTCATAAGCAAACTCAACGGGCTCCTAGTTAGCGAACTCATCTCCCGGATCTATCGAAACAAGACAAACAAGCATGAGGAACACAACCAACCACGTGCCAATGCTCGAACAACATGATGCAAATATGGTATGCTATGCGGGATGCGATATGTGGTGCATATGCAAGATTTGACATGGAATGATTGAACCTGGCCTAAACTTGGAAACCCAAGAGTGCCACTGGAAAGGTGAGATGATTTCAGTTGAAATCGATATAAAGATCACCGGAATCGGATGCACGGTTAGGAAATGGCAAGCAAAACAAATATGGCACCGGTCTGCGATAAACAGCAAGTAGCCATCTAAATGCACCAAGATAATTATGCTACAGCACTCAAACATGGCAACAAAATACATGGCAGGGATCCACTCATAATTCTTGACAAAAGATGAACACTGAGCTACGGCCAATTCATCCAATAACAGGTTCAAACAAGCATGGCAAAAGTGCAATTGATAAACAGATTTCAGACTTGGTGAAATTAACACAAGCCTGGAATTTCAGATCAGGTAGCACACTTTGAAGCATGAAAACTAGATGTTACAGGGACTTAACATGGAAAAGCAAAGCATGACGTGAAGCTACTCAAAGAGCTTAACAAAAGTCCCTTAGTGACCTTGAGCCAAAAGGGATCAGAAAATACAATTGCAAGCATGTGAACATGGCAAAAACATAATCAGACCACAGACTTAGTGAAAAACTGGAGCATGCAAATATGATAGCAAGTAGGCATGTTTACGAGCTCGATGCACTCACTACAGAGCAAGGCATGACAATCTAAGCATACACCCATCAAGAATACATATTATAGAAGCTAGACATGGCAAGAACAACAACATAGCATGCACGGATCAATAACAACATCCTCGGCAAAATCGCTAACAAGTAGACAATCTGCCGGAATTACAAAATAGCAAAAGTAGAGCTTGATTGACTCAAGCTAGGGATCAGAAAATACAATTGCAAGCATGTGAACATGGCAAAAACATAATCAGATCACAGACTTAGTGAAAAACTGGAGCATGCAAATATGATAGCAAGTAGGCATGTTTACGAGCTCGATGCACTCACTACAGGGAAAGGCATGACAATCTAAGCATACACCCATCAAGAATATATATTATAGAATCTAGACATGGCAAGAACAACAACATAGCATGCACGGATCAACAACAACATCCTCGGCAAAATCGCTAACAAGTAGACAATCTGCCGGAATTACGAAATAGCAAAAGTAGAGCTCGATTGACTCAAGCTAGGATAGAGCACCACAAGATTAACAACACATCCTTACTGATCATCCTCAAAATAGGCACGGATCACTAGGAAACAACATGAACATATGGCATATTGATAAAAACAGATCAAGGACTTAGAGAAATTCTAAGTCCCTGAAATCAGCATTAACGAATGCACTACTTTGCAAGCTTGTGCTAGTCACCACACACATCACAAAAATACATGGATAGCACCTCTGGAAAGATGGCATGGCATATAACAAAACTCATGTAGAGCTCAGGGGCATATCATGCACACATTAATCATGGCAAAAATGACAAATAGCTATTTGGTGCAGCAGATCTGACAAATAACTCAAATAGCTCTCTTCCAACAGCATTTCGGGCATCAAGATGAGCTCAAATGAAAATGATGCAATGAGATGAAATGATGTACTCTCTGAGGCGAACACTTTGATATGCTACATGCCCAAAACGGAGCTACAGACGCGGAGATATAACATGATGAAAAGTGTAAAAAAATAAGGGGAGAGGGGGAAAAGTCAACCGAGTCCAGATCTAGGGTTTGTCCCCAGTGCGCGAACCGAGGTCTCCGGCCGCCGGAGTTGGAGAAGGAGGCGGTGGGCGGGGCGCGGCGGCTTGGGCCTGGTCGCGGAAGGAGCGGGCCGGCCTTGGGCCCGGGCGGGCCAGCGGCGAACTGGGGACCCGCGGGACAGGTGTCAAGCGCCGGTTGGTGCGGACGGCGGCGGCGGCTTCGTCCGGCCAGAAACGGACATGTCCGGTCGGCTGAGCGCGGAGTTTAGGGTTTCGGGGGGAGAAGACCCGGGATTTTCGAGGGGATGCCCTTATATATATAGACATAGAGGCAGCTAGGAGACTCCAAATGAGGTGCGGTTTTCGGCCACGCGATCGTGATCGAACGCTCTAGATGATGCAGAGAGTTTTGGTGGGTTTTGGGCCAAATTGGAGGGGTGTTGGGCTGCAACACACACGAGGCCTTCTTGATCCCTCGGTTAACCGTTGGAGTATCAAACGAAGTCCAAATGGTATGAAACTTGACAGGCGGTCTACCGGTAGTAAACCAAGGCCGCTTGGCAAGTATCGGTTCAATCCAGAAATGTTTAACCCCCACACACGAAAAGAAGGTATAAAGGACCACCGGAGGAGATAGGAGCGCCGGAATGCAAAACGGACAACGAGGAAAATGCTCGGATGCATGAGACGAACACGTATGCAAATGCAATGCACATGATGACATGATATGAGATGCATGACACAACAACAACACACGGAGACAAAAACCCGAACCCGAGGAAATAAAATAACTTAGCGCTGGAAACGGCAAGAGTTGGATTACATATTAGGTAAATCACATCCGGGGTGTTACAATACTCAATATGAAGGTGTTGCCAGTCTAGCACTTGTGTCAACCAACTCCTATGACATTTTTGACTCACCAAATGAAGGAATTGGAAGATGCTTCATCGCTAAAGGCCCAAAGGTATCACACCCCGAGTATGTTGATTTCAATAGTGATGTAGATGATTTGCTAGGTGACGATGATTTACTTGTTGACAACTCTAGTAATGAAAACTATGATGAAATTGCTATTAATCATGCTAATCAAGATAAAACGAATGATGATGATAAGAAGGAGGTTGAGCGTCTAACTAAAGAACTAAACACTCTTAAGTTAGCTCATGAAACTACCTTTGAATATCATCGAGAACTTTTAAAGACTCATGAGAAACTACGCTTTGAAAAGCTCCACCTTGAGCAAGAGCATGGGTTCTTAAAAGCAATCAATGATGATCTTCGCAAGAAAAGTTCTTCTTACATTGCCAAGCATTTACTCTTGTATACTTACATGCCACAAGTAAAATCTAGCAACAAGAGTAAGAAATATTCTTCTTCTAGTAGTAACAATAATCATGTTAAATCCAATGTTGTTGCTTCTAGTAGTTCTCTTGATTCCACTAATGATTCTCTTAGCCAAGTTAGACTTGAGCAAGAAAATAGCTTATTGAAGGGAATTATAGAGAAAGGTGTTTACAAGAGCCTTGTAGGGAGTAAGCAATTTGAGGAAATTGTACGCAAGCAAGGAAGACACCGGAAGAATCAAGGTGTTGGTTTTGAACGAAAGTTCAATGCCAATGGAGTTGAGTGGGAAGAAGATCAATACCCCAAGACGAAGTTTGTTCCTCAATAAGAGAAGTATCACTACAAAAAAAGACACATCTGTGACATTTTGGGCCGAACGAAATTTTTTTCTGTCATACTTATGACACTTCTATGAAGATAATTGTGACAAAACCCGGTATCATCATAGATGTGGTGGGCTCCTATTTCTATGACAAAAAATCATGACAGAAAATGGGCTTTTCGTCCTGGGCGGGCCGGAGACGTAGCTGCATGACATTCTTTGGGCCGTCCATGACGGAAAAAACCGTGGTAGAAGCGAGGGCGAGGAAAATATCAGGGTGTTCCCTGTTACGGTGGGTGGTCGGGGCCGAGTGATGCACGGAGGTTTGTGTGTTTCTCTCGTACACGCATGCGCGTGGGTGCGAGGCGTTGGGCTCTAACTGAACCCGAGCGAGGCGTTCGCCTACTGAACCCGAGCGATCGATTGATGGCTGTTAACTGAACCTGGTCAAGCGATTCCTTCGCTACTACTGCTAACTGAAGCCAATCGATGCTGCGTCTGGATGAACAGTGAGCATTGCAGGGGGGTTGGATGAACTGTTCCCGGTGGGGGTGGATGAACAGGACCCCGTGGTGTTGCCTCTGGATGAATAGGACCCTGATCGATCAAGCCGGTTGGGGTCGGATGAACAGGACCCCGTGGAGGGCTGGATGAATAGGACCACCCCGTGGAGGGCTGGATGAACAGTAGACGGTGGAGGGTTGGATGAACAATAGCCCGTGGAGGGGTGGTTAAACAGAAGCCCGTGGAGAGGGCTAGTTGAACAGTAGCCGGTGGAGTAGCGCGCGGTGGAGGCTGGATGAACAGGAGCCCGTGGATGAACAGTCGCAGGTGGAGGTTGCAGGAGGTCGACGATGGATGAACAGTAGCCCGTGGAGGCTGGAGGGGGTGGACGGTGGAGATGAATAGTATCTCGTGGAGTCCCGTTTTGCGGTACGCCACACCCCTCCCGATGAATAGGACCCCCGTTTCGACCGTAGCGCTCCAACACAAGTCCGTTTCCTCTGTTTTGCGGTAGGCCACGCCCCTCCCGATGAACAGGTCCCCCGTTTCGACCGTAGGAGGTCCATTTCCTCCGTTTTTCGGTATGCCAGACCCCTCCCGATGAACAGGATCCCATTTCGAACGTGGCTGGTCGAACACAAGGTTGTTTCCTCTATTGTGCGGTAAGCCAAGCCTCGTTTCCATCGGCTATTCCGTCCAAGCGGGTTGTCTCCCACGCATTTTGTTGCCTCCCGATGAACACAACGCATTCCGTTGCCTCCCCATGAACACGACGACGACGCAGTTTCTCCGTTCCGACCCAACCATGTACACAAGCCCTGGCCATACGTATGCGCGAGTAGGCATTCGAGACCCCACTCATATGTACGTACATGGCCGTATTTTCTTTCTTGCACACTGGCCACTGTACGTACATGTACATGCTACGTGCGCGCCTCTACTTTGACACGTGCACGCCTCTACATTGACCAGTATGTACGTGCATGTTCGCGACCAGAATGATAACGCTACGTACGCTTCGACCAGGTGGGTCCCAACTGTCAGGCACTTCCTTGCGTGCGAAGATGTAGGTGGTGGGTTCCAGCAGTCAGGGGGCGAATCATTTTTTTTGCCCAGACGCACTTCCTTGCGTGTGAACATGTAGCTGGTAGGTCCCAGCAGTCAGGGGAGAAACATTCTTTTCGTGAAATACGGTTGCCCGTCCGGTGGGTCCTTGCTGTCAGGTGGAGGAATCATTATTTTCTGCGTAATAAGGAGGCACTTCCTTGCTGCGACCGTGGACCCAGCTATCAGCCTCTCCACATATAGTCCATGTCCGATGGAAGCCATTCCTTGACCACGTTGACCATGCCACGCCGAGAGCACCAGGGCAGTGGACGACGGCGAGGCCTAGGAAGGGGACGACACGGAGCCGGGGAAGACGCGGCAGTGTATGCCCACGCGTAGAGGAGTATGAGGGTTCACTGATTCGGCTGCGATGTGAGGCTGCTGTCACCGCAGAATAGCAGGGGGTGCGGGTGAGTAGAGGGATGGCCTGGCCAGCGGTGGGAGTAGTAGGGGCGGTGAGGCCTCCGCGGCATCACAGCTGGCCACGGGAGGCAGGAGCACGCGGCACGACCGGCGCTGGTTTGGGCGGCTGGAGCTAGAAGACCAGAGGTTGAAGAAGCACTACGACCGTTGGATGGACATCGTACGGTCACTGGAGCTAGAATCGTTCATATTGACTAAGTTGACAAAGCCCTCTGTGCCCGTCAACTTAGTAGGCCCACAAGTCATCCTCCCACCATGGTGGGTCCCAGCTAGCAGGGGGTTTTCATTTTTTCTGGGTAATAAGGAGGCACTTCCGATTGGGTCCGAGATGACAATGGGGGGAACGTTTTTTTCGCGAAATACGGTGGCCCGTCCGATGGGTCCCAGCTGTTAGGGGGAAACATTTTTTTTCACAAAATACGGTGGCTCGTTCGGTGGGTCTGTGCTGTCAGGTGGAGGAATCATTATTTTCCGTGTAATAAGGAGGCACTTCCTTGCTATGGTCATGGACCCAGCTGTTAGCCTCTCCACATACAGTACTCTTCCCATGGAAGTTGGTCGTTACCACATTGACCACGCCGTGCCGAGAGCACCAAGGCGGTGGACGACGGCGTGGCCTAGGAAGGGGACGACGCGGAGCCGGGGAAGACGCGACAGTGGATGCCTATGCGGAGAGGAGTACGAGGGTTCACTGGTTCGGCTGCGGTGTGAGGCTGTCGTAGCCGCAGAATAATAAGGGATGTGGGTGAGTAGAGGGATGGTCGGGCCAGTGGTGGTAGTAGTAGGGGCGGTGAGGCCTCCGCGGCATCGCAGCCGGCCACGGGAGGCAGGAGCACGAGGCACGACCGGCGCTGGTTTGGGCGGCTGGAGCAAGAAGACCAGAGGTTGAAGAAGCACTATGGCCGTTGGATGGACATTGTACGGTCACTGGAGCTAGAATCGTTCATATTGACTAAGTTGACAAAGCCCTCCGTCCCCGTCAACTTAGTAGGCCCACAAGTCAGCCACCCACTTTGGTGGGTCCCAGCTAGCAGGGGGGTCTTCATTTTTTTGTGCGTAATAAGGAGGCACTTCCTTGTGTGCGAAGATATAGCTGGTGGGTCCGAGCTGTCAGCGGCGGTAACATTTTTTCGCAAAATACAGAGGCCCTTTCTGTGGGTCCCAGATGTTAGGTGGAGGAATCATTATTTTGCGGGTAATAAGGAGGCATTTCCTTGCGTGCGGCCGTGGACCTAGCTGTCAGCCTCTCCATGTACAGTCCACTTCAGATGCATGTCGGTCGTTGACGATGTTGACCAGGCCGCGCCGAGAGCACCAGGGCGGTGGACGACGGTGAGGGCTAGGAAGCGAACGACACGGAGCCAGGGAAGACTCGGTAGTTGTTTTCCACGCAGAGGGGAGTACGACTGTATGAGGGTTTATTGGTTTGTCTGCCATCGCCGGAGAATAAAACAACAGGTGTGGGTGAGTAGAGGGGTGGCTAGGCCAGCGATGGGAGTACAGTGGGGCGGTGAGGCCTGCGCGGCAGCACAGCCGGCTGCGGGAGGAGGGAGCAGGCAGTCCCGTTGGCGCTTGTTTGAGCGGCTGGAGCAGGAAGAGCAGAGATTGAAGAAGCACGACGGCCGTTGGATGGACATCCAACAGTCGCTGCTTGTGCGTCAACCTTTTTTTAACAAAGCCTCAAATCTATGGAAAACAGCATACAACCCATCTGCCATTTCTAATAATTTACAGCCCATTTGCTAATTCTTAAGGTTTTTTTGGAGCCCATATTCTTTTTGTTAGCATTACAGCCCATATTGTGGCCATGGTTAAAAAATTATACGAAATTTTGCATATTTCGATGTAGTCCGAACTGTTTTTAATCCCGAAACTTGAAGTCACATTCAAACTTATTTCAAAAATAAATGTATATCAATATAAAATCCAACAAATTGTCCACGCATAAAAATCAATGCAATTTAATATCTCGAAATGAAAAAAAAGAAATTTGAAACTAATTGCCGGTTTGATGTGTTTTAAAAATGTACAACTCATTTGTCATTACTGGTAGGCCATTTTCTCGGCCAGCCGAATGAAGCTCTCCTCATCTTGAAAGATTTGCAGCCCAACAGGCCTCACAAAGCGACTTACTTGGCAAATCACAAAAAACTAGGTTGCGGCCGCGGACCCAGCTGCGGCCGTGGACCCAGCTGTCAGCCTCTCGACGTACAGCACTCTTCCGATGGAAGTAGGTCGTTGACCACATTGACCACGCTGAGCCGAGAGCACCAAGGCGATGGACGACGGCGAGGCCTAGGAAGGGGACGACGCGGAGCCGGGGAAGACGCGGCAGTGGATGCCCACGCGGAGAGGAGTACGAGGGTTCACTGGTTCGGCTGCGGTGTGAGGCTGCCGTCGCTGCAGAATAACAGTGGGTGTGGGTGAGTAGAGGGATGGTTTGGCCAGCAGTGGGAGTAGTAGGGGCGGTGAGGCCTCCGCGGCATCGCAGCCGGACACGGGAGGCAGGAGTACGAGGCACCATCGGCGCTAGTTTGGGTGGCATGAGCAAGAAGACCAGAGGTTGAAGAAGCACTATGGCTGTTGGATGGACATCGTACGGTCACTGGAGCTAGAATCGTTCATATTGACTAAGTTGACAAAGCCCTCCGTCCCCTTCAACTTAGTAGGCCCACAAGTGTCAGGACCCCGACTCGATGTCACATCGATCTAGCCGGTAACACTTCATATCACTTTGCGGCCTCACGCACGGTGTTCCCACGGGTGTCGCCTTACCTTTGCCCAGGACCGTTTGCGCCTTTTGGCTCGCGTATATGATAGTGTCGCTAGCATCCATATGATAAAGAGCCCGGGCTGACATGACTAGTCGTAAACCCAAAGTGGCACAGACTTACAGGGACAGGCATCCATGACCCAGCTTCGAACGTGTCGGTCATCAGCAAGTGGGTCCGGGCTGTAGCACTGGGCTAGCAGGACTCCGGTAAACCGGGCTGTAGCGGGCTAACAGGACTCCGGTACTCAATGCGTGACATTTCCCCGAAGGGACAGACACAGGAACGAAGAAGGACACATGCCGGCCAGCCTAAGTGTTCCAGAGCAGTAGCAAGCTACCATGGCTCAGCGGTAACACTAGGAGACATTTCCCGGTAAGAGAGGCTACTAAAGATAAACAACTAGATAGTCAGATCCCACACATACCAAGCATTTCAATCATACACACAATATGCTCGATATGTGCAAATACAACGAAGCATCACAACATGACTCTACGACACAGGTACTTTATTTAAGGCTCAGGGAGCCATACATAACATACACAAAGGAACGGGTCTCACGACCCAGCATTCAAGTCATACAGTCATACAAACCAGCAGCAGAAGTAACTTGTCTGAGTACAGACAACTAGTAAAATAAAAGAGGCTTGGAAAGCCTAGCTATACTACATGGTCCTTCACAAGCTCAGGGTCACCAGCTGGGCCTTTAGCCTACTCGTTGATGTCAATGTCTACATAGAACCCATCAGAAGGGGTTGCAGCGTCTTCTAAAAAAAATGTAAATTATAGCAACATGAGTACAGAGGTACTCAGCAAGACTTACATCAGATCCTACATACATGCATATTATCAAGAAGGGTTGGTGGAGTTATTGCAGCAAGCCAGCTTTGACTCTTGGCTAGACTATCCTACGATACTTCAACTTGAAATGGTTTTGCGCACACGAGTCCACTACTCACCACTTCAATACACTACCGAGGATCCGCCTCCGTCTTCCTACGGAAGAGCCATCCTCGGCACACACACTTATCTTGAGGCTTTTAGTAGTTTCCATTTACTTGTCTATGAACTGTATAGGCAACCAAGTAGTCCTTTACCGTGGACGCGGCTATTCGAATAGATCATGTTAACCCTGCAGGGGTGTACTTCTTCATACACGCTCTCACCACTTACCGTGGTTTACACGACATGTACTCGGCAACCTTCAAGCGGAAGCCCAACGTGGGTGTCGGCCACGACCTACCTAATCACCTAAGCCTCCAGTCCAGGTTTATCGCCTATTCAGGTTCCATCCGCAGGGAGTCCGGCCGAGGTTTCCCATACGGCCCCGAACGATGTGAACAGGGTTCCCGAGATACCTAACGGGTATTCGGTACACCCGGCCACGTACCTACCGCATCACAGCCCACCCCTACGGTCAACGCTGTCCACGGCCTCCAGTAGGCTACAAACACCAGAAACTACTTGCAACTCCTGGACGGAGAACTAGGGTGAATAAGAAGCCGAGAGGGTCCATTGGTTTCGGGCCCAATGCATGGTAGTAGCTGATTCTTAAATCACACATACAGATCTCAGTGCTTAAGGTCGGCTTCAATGAAACAACCCACCATGTACTCCTACATGGCCTCTCATCGATACCTTTGCCAAATCGTGTTCACCACACCACTCTTATTACCGACATAATCATTTCACTCTAGCCCATCACCCAGATGAACCAGACCTGACACGACTCTAAGCATAGCAGGCATAGCAGGGTAGGAACAACACATACATATGGCTCAAGCAACTCCTACACATGCTAGTGGGTTTCATCTAGTTACTGTGGCAATGACAGGTCATGCAGAGGAAATGGGTTCAACTACCGTAGCACACAGCAGTTTGAAACGCGTTGTCTTAATGCAGTAAAAGAGAGCAGGAGCGAGAACATGGGATTGTATCGATATGATCAAATGGTTGGTTGCTTGCCTGATGGTTCGATGCACTGATATGGTTCTTCGTTAGGGTAATCACGGTACTCCTCGGGGGCAGAACCTGTCGCAAAGGACATCGATACACAACCATCACCAAACAATGTGCAACAATATGATGCATGCATGAAACATGGCAATATGAGTGGGTTGGGCTAATGCAACTAAGAACAGAGGGGTTTGAACAAATTTGAATCAAGGATTCAAATTTTAAGTTCAAATATGGTCTTTTAAAGTGCTTTTCCTTGTTCTGCTTAAAACATCAATTTAACTTGTTTGATCATGCATGAAAATAGTACAGATGGATAGATTGGATTTTTCTGATCATTTTTCATATATAATTTGTCCAATTTGGAGTTACAGAATAAAAGTTATGAATTTTTGAAGTTTAAATAATATTCTGGAATTTCCTGATTTAATTTAAATCCAGAAATATAATTATTGCGCCAGCATGACGTCAGCATGACGTCAGTGGTCAACTGCGGCTGTCTGGGGTCAAACCTGACGTGTGGGGTCCACACGTCAGTGACAGGGGGGGTTTAACAGGGTTAAATTAATCCTAATTAGGGATTAGTGGCGCTGGGGCCCACTGGTCAGTGTCAGGGGTTAACTAACAGTGGTTAGCGCTAATCCTAATTAGCTACAGGGCTGGGCCCACCTGTCAGGGACTCAGGGGGGTCCTGCCGTGGTCAGAGTGGGTCAAACCCACCGGCGACACGACGCCGGCGAGGCCCGAGACGGCGGCGCGATGCGGGATCGCGCTACAGGGCACGGGCGAGGCCGTTCTTGGGCTCGTTGGAGAGCTCTTGCTCCCGCGCGTCGAACGGTGGTGGTGGCCGAGCCTGGGGTGGCCGGTACCGTCGACGGCGAGCTCGGCTGCGGCCGCTGGAGTTCGGGTGCGGCCGGAATCGGCGTTGCAGGGTGTTTGGTGAGGCGTTGGTGCGTGCTGCGTGTTCCTAGTGAAGTGTGGAGCACGATAGTGTGCTCGGTTGGGTGCTACGGTGACCGTGGCCACGACGGCGACATCGCCGGCGGCGTGGAGCTCTCGGCCAAGGTGGGGCTAAGGCCTAGAGGTCGAAAGAGACCAGGGAAGAAGGGGGAAACGACTCGGGGGCTCACCGCGGTTGCAGTGGGCGTCGAAGCAGGCTCGGAGACGCGCTGGAGACGGCGAATTCGACGGCGATGATGGTCGGAGCCCGAAGAGGGGAACGGCGACGTGGCGGCGATACAGGGCTTCCGGAGGCCCGTGAAGCGGTGGGGAGGAAGAGGGGGTTGTGGCGGAGCTTCTGAGCTAGTCGGGGGAGCGAGGGGTGGCCGGAGACGGCTGCTATGGCGAACGTCGGCGACGGTGGTGTTCGGCTGTGTGAGAGAGAGAGCGAGGGAGAGGAGGGAAGAGCCGAGGGCGAGTGAGAGAGAGCAGGGGGGAGGCGTGGCGTCGTCCAGGGGCATCGAGGCGAGGAGGGGAGGGCAGGCAGACAGGGAGAGAGGTGGCGTGGCGCGGTGGCGCGCGCGCGCGCCGGCCACACTCCCCTCCCTCTGTCGAGACGAAGACGATAGAGGAGGGTGACGGGCTGGGCCGCCTGCTGGCTGGGCCGGCCAGCTGGCTGGGCTGCACAGGGAGGAGCCCAGGTAAGCTTCTCCCTTTTATTTTTTTTTCTGTTTTCTAATTTCTGACATTTGTTTTGATTTAAATAATATATTAAATCATTTATTTAACTTATGCCAATTTTTGCAGGGGCTAGATATATTATTCCAGAGCTCCTTTATAATTGGCATAATATTTGGACATATATTAATATATATAGAAATATATTTCCAATGCAAATATTTATGCATTAATTCCAAATGCCCAAAATAAATGTCCATGAGCCACTAAAAATATTGGTTTGATTTTTATCTCTGTCCAATATTTTCAGAGAGCAACATGAGCATTTTCTTGGACCCTTTTGGAGAAATTTTTATTTGGGTCATTTTCAAAATGATTCTGAGGGTTTCACAGATCCCCATTTCAAGTTTCTGATGAAAGAGTAAACATGATGCAACACTCTAATGCATGACTAGCTAGGGTGTGACAACTCACCCCCACTCAAAAGAATCTCGCCCCGAGATTTGGGTTCCTCCGGGAAGAAGGCGGGGTACTCAAGTCGAAGACGATCCTCCCTTTCCCAAGTTGCTTCATCCTCAGAATGGTGCGACCATTGTACTTTGAGAAACTTGATGTTACGACGTCGAGTGGTACGCTCGGCCTGATCGAGGATACGAATGGGGTACTCTCGATATGTAAGATTATCTTGGAGATCAAGCGTTTCGTGGTCCACTTCACGGATAGGATCCGAGAAGCAACGCCTGAGTTGAGAAACGTGGAAGACATCGTGGACTCTGGAGAGATGCAGAGGTAGTTCCAGCTGGTAGGCAACTTCTCCTCGTTTGGCGAGAATGCGAAAAGGTCCAATGTAACGAGGAGCCAATTTGCCTTTGATACCGAAACAATGGGTTCCCTTCAGAGGGGTGACCCGAAGATAAGCCTTCTCGTCAACCTCGAAAGTCATAGCCTTATGTTTTCGGTCATATTGACTCTTTTGACGAGATTGGGCTGTTTTCAACTTTTCACGAACGATGCGAACTTGTTCTTCTGCTTCCTGAATCATATCCGGGCCAAAGAATTGTCTTTCCCCGGTCTCTGACCAGTTAAGGGGTGTTCGACACCGTCGTCCATAGAGAACTTCAAAAGGGGCTTTACCCAAGCTAGATTGATAGCTGTTGTTGTAAGCGAATTCGGCAAATGGAAGGCACTTCTCCCAGTCCATTCCGAATGAGATAACAGAGGCTCGAAGCATGTCTTCTAGAATTTGGTTGACGCGTTCCACTTGACCACTCGACTGAGGGTGGAAGGCGGTGCTAAAGGAGAGACGGGTTCCCATAGCATTTTGGAAACTTTCCCAAAATCGAGAGGTGAAAAGACTTCCTCGATCCGAGTTAATTTCCAAAGGAACACCATGAAGGGACACTATTCGGGAGATGTATAAGTCTGCCAGCTGACTAGCGGTTATACTCTCACGAACAGGTAGGAAATGGCTACTTTGGAAAGACCATCGACCACGACGAAAATAGCATTATTCCCTCTCTTGGTCCTGGGAAAACCGGTAATGAAATCCATACCAATTTTATCCCATTTCCATTCAGGAATAGCTAAGGGTTGAAGGGTGCCAGCAGGCCGTTGGTGCTCTGCTTTTACACGACGACAGACGTCGCAATTTGCAATATACTGAGCAATTTCTCTCTTCATCCTAGTCCACCAGAACCTCTGGCGTAGGTCCTGATACATCTTAGTACTACCGGGATGAATGGTGAGAGGAGATTCATGAGCTTCCTTAAGGATCAAACGCCTCAGGTTTCGCACTTTGGGAACCACTAGTCGATTCCCGAAGTATACGACCCCTTGATCATTAATGGAGAAGCAATTCGCAATTCCTTTCTGAATGTTTCTCTTGATGCGGGAGATTCCCGGATCTACCTTCTGTGCCTTGATAATCTGATCCGTAAGGGTAGGTTTTGCCACCAAGGTGGAAAGAAAACCTGAGGTACAATGTGAAGGTTAAGCTTCCGAAATTCCTCATGGAAAAGCGGTTGACTTTGTTGTAACATCAGGTTGTTACAATAAGAGTACGACTTAGCGCATCAGCCATGACGTTGGCTTTCCCTGGGGTGTAGGTTATTCCTAAATCGAAGTCTGTGATCAATTCAACCCAACGTCTTTGCCTGAGATTCAAATCCGGTTGGGTGAAAATGTACTTCAGGCTTTGGTGATCAGTGAAAATTTCGCAACGATTACCGAGGAGGTAATGTTGCCAGGTCTTAAGTGCATAGACTACGGCTGCAAGCTCTAGATCATGAGTAGGATAATTCTCCTCATGTGGGTGCAATTGCCGTGAAGCGTAGGCAATTACGTGTCGATCTTGCATGAGAATGCAACCTAGTCCTTGTCGCGAGGCGTCGCAGTAGATAACAAAGTCCTTGGAGAAGTCTGGCGGTACCAGTACGGGAGCAGAAGTCAGGCGTCTTTTCAGTTCCTGAAAGCTGTGCTCACATTGTGGAGTCCACTCGAACTTCTTATCTTTCTTGAGGAGTTCGGTTAGAGGTTTGGCAACTTTGGAGAAGTTCTCGACAAAGCAACGACAATAGCTCGCTAAGCCTAGAAAACTCCGAACTTGCTTGACCGATTCAGGTGGAATCCAATTAAGGACGGCTTGAACTCGCTCAGGGTTAACAGCAATACCTTTACCAGATATTACATGACCCAGATAGGTCACTTCTGGCAACCAGAATTCACATTTAGAAAATTTGGCATAAAGGCGATGCTCTCGAAGTTTCTTCAACACTAGCCTTAGATGTTCGGCATGTTCTTCCTCGTTCTTGGAGTAGATGAGTATATCATCGAGATAAACTACGACGAATTTATCCAAATACTCCATGAAGATTGAGTTCATTAACCGAGAAAAGGTGGCTGGAGCGTTGGTTAAACCGAAGGACATGACGGTGTACTCGTATTGGCCGTAATGAGTAACAAAGGCCGTTTTAGGGATGTCCCCGTTTCTGATTTTGATTTGATGGTAGCCCAACCTCAAATCCATCTTGGAGAAGACTGAGGATCCAGCGAGCTGATCATACAGGTCGTTGATCCTGGGAAGCGGATATTTGTTCTTGATTGTGACCAAGTTGACAGGTCGGTAATCTACAACCATCCGGTCCGTACCATCCTACTTCTTGACGAATAGGACGGGGCAAGCCCACGGAGATGAGCTAGGTCGGATGAAACCCTTTTTCAAGGACTCATCGAGTTGTTTCTTAAGCTCGGCTAGTTCTAGTGGTGCCATCTTATAAGGTCTTCTAGCAATCGGAACAGTTCCTGGAATGAGGTCTATTACGAACTCAACATCCCTGTCAGGTGGAACACCTGGCAATTCTTCTGGAAAAACATCCGGGAAGTCACGGACTACCGGAATGTCCTCAAGGTCTGGCAGAGGGCTGGCGTTAAGAGAATATAATTGTCGCTTGGCTATTCGGGTCAAGACATTGACTATCTTCCCCGAAGGATGGGTGAGTTGAACAGTCCTAGAGAAGCAATCAATTTTGGCTTGATGAGCTGACATCCAGTCCATACCCAAAATGATATTAATATCTGAAAATTTAAGGGCTATTAAAGATGCGAGGAAAACAAGTCTGTCGACTTGGATTTCATTTCCATAACTTACCCTAGAGGTCTGCCATCTAGAACCAGGGGTAGAAATTTCCATAGTGGATGGCATGTCACAGAATGCAACGTTACGCAAACGAGCATAATTTTCGGATATAAAAGAATGAGAGGCTCCTGTATCGAAAAGAACAGATGCCGGGTGGCAATTAACAAGAAGCGTACCGAGAACGACGTTGGGATCCTCTTGAGCTTCTTCGGCAGAGATACAGTTGACATGGCCACGTGTAGCGGTGACCGGCTTGGCGTGGAATACTTTTCCTGTCGGCTTGCCACGGCCAACAGCTTTAGCAGACTGGTTGGGGTTGGTCTGGGGACACTCACGCATATAGTGACCAGATTCCTCGCACTTGAAACAAGTCACGGAACTGGTACGTGGAGGAGCATTGTTAGTTGGACCCCCATAGGGCTTGGCCGGTGCAGACTGTTGAACAGGGCGAGGCGCCTGGAAAGATGGCCTCGGTGTGAACCTGGGTGGCAGGGCGGTGTTGGGCACCCACACGCGGCGCTTCTGAGGACCAGCACCGGATGAGGAACCCATATCACGGCTGTGCTTGCGTGTTGCGTCATAGTCAGTCTGACCAGTTTCAGCACTGATGGCTTTGTTGACAAGTTTCTGAAAAGATGTGCACTCATGCAGACGGAGGTCACGGCGAAGCTCAGGACTAAGGCCCTTACGGAACCTTGCTTGCTTCTTGGCGTCAGTAGAAACTTCCTCGGTTGCATATCGTGCGAGATTACCGAACTCCCTGCTGTAAACATCCACAGAAAGTCGGCCTTGGGTGAAACTGCAAAATTCTTCACATTTACGGTCCATGAGACCCTCCGGAATGTGATGTTCACGGAAAGCCTCACTGAACTCAGCCCAAGTAGTGACATGGCCCGCTGGGCGCATAGCTCCATAATTCTCCCACCATAGACTGGCGGGGCCTTCAAGATGATATGCAGCAAAGGTGACCTTGTCAGCCTCAGCTACTAGCGCGGAACGCAGCTTGTGAGAGATACTGCGAAGCCAGTCATCAGCGTCGAGAGGCTCGACGGAGTGGTGGAATGTGGGTGGATGCAATTTGATAAAATCACTGAGTGACACCACGTTAGCCCTCTGATGGTGTGCTGTATTCTGTTCAATACGCTCCAACAAACGGTTGGTCTCCCGCTTGTTTCTCTCAGCTTCCATCATAACCTCGGCTAGTGAAGGAGGATGAGGCAGATTTTCATTCCTGCCTTCACTGCCTTCGGCCTGCTCTTGGGAAGCAGGGTTAGCGCGCGTGTTGACCATCCTAGGTAAACAAGACAATGATTTAGTCAGGATGATGAAATTCCGACATAGGATACAGAATGTAAGGAATAACTCGGAATGCAAGATGATCATCCGTATGACATGGTAGATACAGAAACTGCTTCTTTTATTCCATCGTCATACACACCATACAGGGTTTAGTACAAGACCAAACAAAGTACTATTACGGTGAAAGAGGATTACATCTCATCGGAGGCATCCCAAGCTCCTATACATTATTTTTCTACACCTCCGGAAAGAGTACAAACTAGGTCATATCCCACGAGTCACGCGGGACGATAGAAGACACAGCTAGTGCGAACTAGTGATACTACCACTAACTCAGACCGATCCGTAGTAGTCCTCGTAGAAGTCACCTCCATAGCCTGGGAGCTCAACATGATCATCCGGAAACAGACGATCTCGCGGAGCTTGTGGACCATAGGGGCTAGGATGAGGCCTTGGACCAACAGACGATGGCCTACGGGGACCGCGAGGTGGGGTGATGCCTCCTACATCACGCCAAACCATCACGTCTGGCAGAGCAGATCTCACAGGATAGAGATCGCGCATATCTGAAAATCCAGCTTGCACCGCCGGTGCGAACCGAGTCAAAGTGGCCCAGTGGTCAGCACGGGTATTGAAGAGCTCTAACCTCAAGGCCCGATTTTCACGGTCCTTATCCTCGAGCATCTCAGCAGTGGTGCGAGTCCGTGAATCCTCCTGAGTGGGGTCAGCATAAATAGCCTGGAGATACCCTTGTGCTCCCGGAAGTGATCCTGGCATATACCGGAAATCAGAGTCCCGAAATAAACCAGATCTGACTCGCATAATGGTCATCATAGAGTAGGCGGCGTCCTGCACAGCCATCTCAATAGTAACCCCGAGTCCATAGGAGCAGTGAAGAGGCTCGGTGGATCCAGGATAAGATGGAAATATCCTGACAGTGCAGAGATACTGGCTTTGATTAAAGTCTCGGAATTGCTCTTCGACCATGTACTCAGGATACCAACGGTATCCAGCCTCAGTCATTACCCTGACCAACTTGGCAGTATGGCCGGGTACATCTAGGCATCGAGTCAGGCGAACCACTTGATTGAGGTCGCGAGTGGCCATCTGAAAGCACAATCATAATGCAAGGGCATTAGAATTTCTAGCAAAATTTCGGCAGCATAACAGCTGTAAATGCTCAAGAAGCATTTGAGACATTTGACAAAGGATTTCGTACACACTCAACATCATCATGTCAAAGTTCTGAATCCATTTTGACAACATAATGTGGTAGTAGAACTGAACTAGGCTTGTATCCATCAAACTTATAAGGTACTACTGATTAGTAACACGTGATCCTGATAGAGAGAACATATCCTAATTCCTTAACCCCCGGTGGAAGAATGGACTGACTCAGATCAGAATGTCATAGGATAAAGAAATAAAAAGAGCCTTACGTTCCAACCCACAAACAATTCCCCTACATATAACTAAAGAATTTCTAGACTCAACATCGACCAGTTTGGCTTGGAGAACCTACAGGCAGTCCGGCTCTGATACCAACGCTGTCAGGACCCCGACTCGATGTCACATCGATCTAGCCGGTAACACTTCATATCACTTTGCGGCCTCACGCACGGTGTTCCCACGGGTGTCGCCTTACCTTTGCCCGGGACCGTTTGCGCCTTTTGGCTCGCGTATATGATAGTGTCGCTAGCATCCATATGATAAAGAGCCCGGGCTGACATGACTAGTCGTAAACCCAAAGTGGCACAGACTTACAGGGACAGGCATCCATGACCCAGCTTCGAACGTGTCGGTCATCAGCAAGTGGGTCCGGGCTGTAGCACTGGGCTAGCAGGACTCCGGTAAACCGGGCTGTAGCGGGCTAACAGGACTCCGGTACTCAATGCGTGACATTTCCCTGAAGGGACAGACACAGGAACGAAGAAGGACACATGCCGGCCAGCCTAAGTGTTCCAGAGCAGTAGCAAGCTACCATGGCTCAGCGGTAACACTAGGAGACATTTCCCGGTAAGAGAGGCTACTAAAGATAAACAACTAGATAGTCAGATCCCACACATACCAAGCATTTCAATCATACACACAATATGCTCGATATGTGCAAATACAACGAAGCATCACAACATGACTCTACGACACAAGTACTTTATTTAAGGCTCAGGGAGCCATACATATCATACACAAAGGTACGGGTCTCACGACCCAACATACAAGTCATACAGTCATACAAACCAGCAGCGGACGTAACTTGTCTGAGTATAGACAACTAGTAAAATAAAAGAGGCTTGGAAAGCCTAGCTATACTACGTGGTCCTTCACAAGCTCAGGGTCACCACCTGGGTCTTTAGCCTACTCGTTGATGTCAACGTCTACATAGAACCCATCAGAAGGGGTTGCAGCGTCTTCTGTAAAAATGTAGATTATAGCAACATGAGTACAAAGGTACTCAGCAAGACTTACATCAGATCCTATATACATGCATATTATCAAGAAGGGTTGGTGGAGTTATTGCAGCAAGCCAGCTTTGACTCTTGGCTAGGCTATCCTACGATACTCCAACTTGAAATGGTTTTGCGCACACGAGTCCACTACTCACCACTTCAATACACTACCGAGGATCCACCTCCGTCTTCCTACGGAAGAGCCATCCTCGGCACTCACACTTATCTTGAGGCTTTTAACAGTTTCCATTTACTTGTCTATAAACTGTATAGGCAACCAAGTAGTCCTTTACCGCGGACGCGGCTATTCGAATAGATCATGTTAACCCTGCAGGGGTGTACTTCTTCATACACGCTCTCACCACTTATCGTCGTTTACACGACATGTACTCGGCAACCTTCAAGCGGAAGCCCAACGTGGGTGTCGGCCACGACCTACCTAATCACCTAAGCCTCCAGTCCAGGTTTATCGCCTATTCAGGTTCCATCCGCAGGGAGTCCGGCCGAGGTTTCCCATACGGCCCCGAACGATGTGAACAGGGTTCCCGAGATACCTAACGGGTATTCGGTACACCCGGCCACGTACCTACCGCATCACAGCCCACCCCTACGGTCAGCGCTGTCCACGGCCTCCAGTAGGCTACAAACACCAGAAACTACTTGCAACTCCTGGACGGAGAACTAGGGTGAATAAGAAGCCGAGAGGGTCCATTGGTTTCGGGCCCAATGCATGGTAGTAGCTGATTCTTAAATCACGCATACAGATCTCAGTGCTTAAGGTCGGCTTCAATGAAACAACCCACCATGTACTCCTACATGGCCTCTCATCGATACCTTTACCAAATCGTGTTCACCACACCACTCTCATTACCGACATAACATTTCACTCTAGCCCATCACCCAGATGAACCAGACCTGACACGACTCTAAGCATAGCAGGCATAGCAAGGTAGGAACAACACATACATATGGCTCAATCAACTCCTACACATGCTAGTGGGTTTCATCTAGTTACTGTGGCAATGACAGGTCATGCAGAGGAAATGGGTTCAACTACCGTAGCACACAGCAGTTGGAAACGCGTTGTCTTAATGCAGTAAAAGAGAGCAGGAGCGAGAACATGGGATTGTATCGATATGATCAAATGGTTGGTTGCTTGCCTGATGGTTCGATGCACTGATACGGTTCTTCGTTAGGGTAATCACGGTACTCCTCGGAGGCAGAACCTGTCGCAAAGGACACCGATACACAACCATCACCAAACAATGTGCAACAATATGATGCATGCATGAAACATAGAAATATGAGTGTGTTGGGCTAATGCAACTAAAACCAGAAGGATTTGAACAAATTTGAATCAAAGATTCAAATTTCAAACTCAAACATGGCCTCTTAAAGTGCTTTTCCTTGTTCTGCTTGAAACATCAATTTAACTTGTTTGATCATGCATGAAAATAGTACAGATGGATAGATTGGATTTTTCTGATCATTTTTCATATATAATTTGTCCAATTTGGAGTTACAGAATAAAAGTTATGAATTTTTGAAGTTTAAATAATATTCTGGAATTTCCTGATTTAAATTAAATCCAGAAATTATAATTATTGCGCCAGCATGACGTCAGCATGACGTCAGTAGTCAACTGCGGCTGGCTGGGGTCAAACCTGACGTGTGGGGGCCACACGTCAGTGACAGGGGGGGTTTAACAGGTTTAAATTAATCCTAATTAGGGATTAGTGGCGCTGGGGCCCACTGGTCAGTGTCAGGGGGTTAACTAACAGTGGTTAGCGCTAATCCTAATTAGCTACAGGGCTGGGCCCACCTGTCAGGGACTCAGGGGGTTCCTGCCGTGGTCAAAGTGGGTCAAACCCACCGGCGACACGACGCCGGCGAGGCCCGAGACGGCGGCGCGACGCGGGATCGCGCTACAGGGCACGGGCGAGGCCGTGCTTGGGCTCGTTGGAGAGCCCTTGCTCCCGCGCGTCGAACGGTGGCCGTGGCTGGGCCTGGGGTGGCCGGAGTCGACGGCGGCGAGCTCGGCTGCGGCCGCCGGAGTTCGGGTGCGGCCGGAATCGGCGTTGCAGGGTGTTTGGTGAGGCGTTGGTGCGTGCTGCGTGTTCCTAGTGAAGTGTGGAGCACGATAGTGTGCTCGGTTGGGTGCTACGGTGACCGTGGCCACGACGGCGACATCGCCGGCGGCGTGGAGCTCTCGGCCAAGGTGGGGCTAAGGCCTAGAGGTCGAAAGAGACCAGGGAAGAAGGGGGAAACGACTCGGGGGCTCACCGCGGTTGCAGTGGGCGTCGAAGCGGGCTCGGAGACGCGCTGGAGACGGCGAATTCGACGGCGATGATGGTCGGAGCCCGAAGAGGGGAACGGCGACGTGGCGGCGATACAGGGCTTCCGGAGGCCCGTGAAGCGGTGGGGAGGAAGAGGGGGTTGTGGCGGAGCTTCTGAGCTAGTCGGGGGAGCGAGGGGTGGCCGGAGACGGCTGCTATGGCGAACGTCGGCGACGGTGGTGTTCGGCTGTGTGAGAGAGAGAGCGAGGGAGAGGAGGGAAGAGCCGAGGGCGAGTGAGAGAGAGCAGGGGGGAGGCGTGGCGTCGTCCAGGGGCATCGAGGCGAGGAGGGGAGGGTAGGCAGACAGGGAGAGAGGTGGCGTGGCGCGGTGGCGCGCGCGCGCGTCGGCCACACTCCCCTCCCTCTGTCGGGACGAAGACGACAGAGGAGGGTGACGGGCTGGGCCGCCTGCTGGCTGGGCCGGCCAGCTGGCTGGGCTGCACAGGGAGGAGCCCAGGTAAGCTTCTCCCTTTTATTTTTTTTCTGTTTTCTAATTTCTCACATTTGTTTTGATTTAAATAATATATTAAATCATTTATTTAACTTATGCCAATTTTTGCAGGGGCTAGATATATTATTCCAGAGCTCCTTTATAATTGGCATAATATTTGGACATATATTAATATATATAGAAATATATTTCCAATGCAAATATTTATGCATTAATTCCAAATGCCCAAAATA
Source organism: Triticum dicoccoides (assembly GCF_002162155.2). NCBI lineage: Eukaryota > Viridiplantae > Streptophyta > Magnoliopsida > Poales > Poaceae > Triticum > Triticum dicoccoides. Next base: position 251,865,873 of record NC_041388.1, read on the forward strand.
AATGTCCATGAGCCACTAAAAATATTGGTTTGATTTTTATCTCTGTCCAATATTTTCAGAGAGCAACATGAGCATTTTCTTGGACCCTTTTGGAGAAATTTTTATTTGGGTCATTTTCAAAATGATTCTGAGGGTTTCACAGATCCCCATTTCAAGTTTCTGATGAAAGAGTAAACATGATGCAACACTCTAATGCATGACTAGCTAGGGTGTGACAACAAGTCAGCCACCCACTATGGTGGGTCCCAGCTAGGAGGGGGTCTTCATTTTTGTGTGCGTAATAAGGAGGCACTTCCTTGCGTGCGAAGATATAGCTGGTGGGTCCGAGCTATCAGTGGCGGTAATGTTTTTTTCATGGAATACAGAGGCCCTTTCGATGGTCCCAGATGTTAGGTGGAGGAATCATTATTTTGCATGTAATAAGGAGGCATTTCCTTGCGTGCGGCCGTGGACCCAGCTGTCAGCCTCTCCACGTACAGTCCACTTCAGATGCATGTCAGTCGTTGACCACGTTGACCAGGCCGCACCAAGATCACCAGGGCGGTGGACGACGGCGAGGCCTAGGAAGGGAACGACATGGAGCCAGGGAAGACGCGATAGTTGTTTCCTGCGCGGAGGAGTACGAGGGTTTACTGGTTCGTCTGCCGTCCCCGGAGAATAACAACAGGTGTGGGTGAGTAGAGGGATGGCTAGGCCAGGGATGGGAGTACGGTGGGGCGGTGAGGCCTGCGCGGAAGCATAGCCGGCCGCGGGAGGAGGGAGTAGGCAGTCCCGCCGGCGCTTGTTTGAGCGGCTGGAGCAGGAAGAGCAGAGATTGAAGAAGCACGACAGCCGTTGAATGGACATCCAACAATCACCGCTCTCGTGTGCATTATTTCTAATAATGTACAACCCATTTGCTAATTCTTAAGAATTTTTTGAGCCCATCTTCTTTTTGTTAGCATTACACCCCATATTGTGGCCACGCTTAAAAAGTGTAAGAAATTTTGCATATTTCGGTGCATCAACTGTTTTTAATCCCGAAATATCGATTCACATTCAAACTATTTTGAAAAATAATTTATATAAATATAAAATCCAAATAATTGTCCATGCATAAAAATCAATGGAATTTAAAATCTTGTAATGAAAAAAATTGAAACTAATTCCCGGTTTGATGTGTTTTAAAAATGTACAGCCCATTTCTAGGCAAACCGAATGAAACTCTCCTCGTCTTGAAAGATTTGCAGCCCAGCAGGGCTGATAAAACAAGTAGTCCTCATTTGGGTATTTCTTTTTAAAAAATAGAACTGGGCTAGCCATTTTCAGCAAGAAAAAAACACAACTGGGCTCATGATATGGTAAACATAAATAAAACCCTGGCTAGACGGGCCACAGCCCCCGCACAGCCCCGTTGTCACCCTGGTCCGTTGCTAAAACCAGTACTCCCTTCGTTTCTTTTTACTCCGCATTTAGGATTTGTTCAAAGTCAAACTACACAAAGTTTGACCAAATTTATGTTAAAAATATGAACATCTACAATACTAAAACTATATAGTATGAACACACGTTTCATGGTGCATCTGATAATATTGATTTCATATTGTGAATGTTTATATTTTTTAATATAAAGTTAGTCAAACTCCACAAAGCTTGACTTTGACCAAACCTTATATGCGGACTAAAAAACGGCGGGAGTATAAATATCAACTGCTTGTTCCTCAAAAAAAAATTGCGCGAACTGCTGGGTCCCTGATGTCAGCCGCTCGTAGTGTAATTCTCTCGTTTATTGACTACGTTGACAATGGCGTGAGCCCCAGATGTCCAGCCATTAGGAGGAACCATATTTTTGGGCTTGTAATATAGAGGCACTTGCTTGCGTACTGCCATGACGCTGGTGGGTCCCTACTGTCATCCTCTCCACGTACAGTCATCTCCTTGTTCCTCTCGGTTGTTGACGACATTGACAATGCAAGAGGGCGGTGCACCGCGCACGGCGAGCGAACCAAGGCCGCAAGGCGGAGGACGACGGTGAGGCCTCGGATGGAATGAACAAGAGCCGTGGAAGATGCGTCCGTCCAGTCGCAGGTGGAGGGGAGTACGAGGGTTGACTGGTTCGGGTGCGGGTGCTTGTTGGGGCTGACGTCGCCGGAGAATAACAGGACGTGTGGGGGAATAGAGGGAGGGACTGGCCAACGTTGGAGGGTACGTACGGTAGGGCGGCGGAGGCGCAGCCAGCCATGGGAGGCGGGAGCAGGCGGAGCCGATGGGGTGGTTTGGTTTGGGTGGCTGGAGGAAGAAGAAGACAAGAGATAGAAGATACACGACAGATGTTGGATGTCAATCCAACGGTTGGTAGGCAGAATCGTTTGTTGACTGGCTAGTAAGTCGACACCACCTTGGATAGGCCATTTTCTCGCGGGTCCCAAATGTCAGAATCCAAATCTGTCACAGTCATGCAGCCTTTCCTTTGAAAATTTACAGCCCATTTGATGTGCTAGTTCAAAATAAGTTTGTGGGTGCTGGTGGGGGCTAATCACTTGGCTTCTGTAATGCACAGTGAGCTCAAGTAGCCGACGAGAGTGATGTTATTTCCCTTGGTTGGGATTTGTTAGTTGTTACAATATTTCACTCTAAATTAAATGACTGGCAAGCCATTTGCCTTGCTTCAAAGAAAATATGACAGTCACAGCCGAGTTGAAAAGGGCAAGAACATCTAATTCCAGCTTACAAACTGTACAAAAGCACGAGGGTTAATTGTTCATCAGGTTTACAAAAAAACCAAGTTGAAAAGGGCAACATTATCTAACTCCAGCACTGTTTTCGGAAGTCACAGTCAAATGGATCGGTTAGGTCCATAGAATGAACATCTTGGGTCGTAAAATTTACTGGATTATGACCACAATATGTTGTAAATAGAAGCCCGACACGTTCAGAAGCTCTTTTGCCCACCTGAAACTCCTTTTTTTGCTCTTCCACATACCCATCCGTCAAAACCATGCTGTTGATAAACTTAAGCCTGCTGAACAATAGTAACCTCGCATTCAGCAGGAAGAATGTGACAAATCTAGTGTTTGCACGGTTGGCTACATATCGTTCTAGCATTATTGTTTTCAATCAAATCTCATGAGAAGTGAGAAAATCCTGATTCTTATGAATCCACCGATTGGTTAGAACTTCCTTACCCTATCCTGTTGCCTAAATAGACATGAAGATTGAAAACAGTTAAGGTCTAAAAAAAGAGTGTCGAAAGTGCAACAGTTGAACAGTTAATTCTAGTACACTATATGCAGGCTTCCAATGTGCGTGAAATTATCACCTTTATATACAACTTCTCCAGACATGGAAAGCATTGCGACAAGCCAATAATCTTGTTCAGATCAAAACTATTCATTTGGATATATAAGATCTTGACAAAATCCAGCACCAATGATAGGCCATCCATGGAGAAACTCTTCATTGAGCATAGAACATAATATTAGTACAAAATGTGTACTCCAAGATGACATATAACTTATGCGCAGAAATTTAAAATGCAGTTTATGGTTACAAGTGTAGATGATAATATAAAGTACCTGAAGAACTGTGGAGCCAAACACCATATTGAAATGAGCACAGAGATCATGTATTACACCCAAGGTCTCTAGTTTAGGCGTAGAGAGGATGGTTATTTGCAACAGTGAATAACTAGAATCAAGGATCAACCTTTGAAGTGAAGGGGCATCTTGGATGATGAGCTGCCTTCCGTCAAAAGAAATTCCAATTCTTACAAGGTTAGGCGACTTTATTTGGAGACAACTGATTCTAACTGTGAAAACAAGCACCAAGCACTCCGGGGCAGGGCAACTGGAGTGGATGATGCTGTGCAATGTGGCCTCCGATATACGAACCCGCACAAGTGAAAGTTTCTTGAGAAATGGGAGTCGAAGGTTTAGTACCAGATTGTCTGGTAGGTCGCACAGCGCAAAGGTGGCGGTGTGGCGAGCGGAGGAAAACCGCGAGATGGACATCGGTGCTGAGGGCATAGGTAGATGGCGTTCGGTATCTGGTAGGTGATTTCCAGGGGAATAGTAGAACCCAAGCAGTTGTAGTTCTGTGAATTCAGGGGATTTCAGCCAGGTGTCCACCGTGCAGGGCATGGTATGCTTGCTCAGGTAGCATGACGGGATGTAGAGGCTTTGAACGGAGCCCTGGTGGGAGGAGATGATGGCTCTGGGGATTTCAAAATCATTGAAGAGAGATAGCTGACGATAGTCGAGATTAAGGGGAACGGCGCGCCATAGAGGGCGCCACCGAATTGAGAGGACTTGGGTGCGGCAGCAATCCTTGGTGGGGAGAAGCGAGATGATCTCCCCAAGGACGACGTCCGAGAGATCGCTGATGCGGTCCACCTGAGATTCTACGGGTTCTTGGGATCCGGTGGGGCGGGGTCGCCGCTTCTCCCCGCGCTACCGGGTGCGGGATCTACAACAGGCGTCACCGCTGGCGAGAGCCTCATCTTCTTAGCGCTGGGGTGAGTCGACTCCATTTTCCTCGAGGGCGTCACGTTCACGGATTTGAGCAGAGTAACGAATGACGAGCCTAGTTGTAGTGCGAGTGAAGAAGAAGGGGAGCTGGGGTTTTCTGTAGGAGTGAGGTGAGGAATTTGGGGGTACGAGTGGAGCCAGCTGACGTGAGCTGGGTGGGAGTGAGGAGGAAGAAGAACACCCAGGTTTTTTGGGGGGCGGTGTGCTGGGTGTGGGTAGCGCCTCTCATTTAGTAAATGTGGAATTTTGAATTGATTTTACTATTTACTAGGGTGGATGGGCTGTTTTGTCTTGGGCCCAGAGAAACAATTACTACTAGTACAGTGGAGACACTCTACAGCTACCCAGAAAAACAATTACTATTAGTACAGTGGATACAATACCGCTTCTGGCTCCTCCTAGGTCATCGAAACGTCTCCCTCTACTGAATGTCATTATACTTTTGTTCACCGACATGCGGGCCATGCAACGCGCGGGCCCAAATGCCACCCACCAAATTAGAAGTGAAAGTGCAACTATCCCTGGGAGGTTTTGGTAATTCCTAACAACATATAGCTCATTGAGCTAATGCTACTTGAAGATAAATATTTCAGGAAAAGCTCAATGATTGGCATGGCATGGATTAGAAAGTGGACCCCTCAAAATTCTAAGGACAAAAGGATTGGCTCAATCTCAAAGCACAAGACTCTACATTTCATTTTTAGTGATCTAAGATCACATTGAGTCCATAGGAAAAGCCAATACTATTAAGAGGGGGTGAGGTGTTGCTTAATGAGGTTCTTGCTCAAAGTGCTTAGTAATATGCTCCACAACCCTCAACCACTTTCTCATATCCAAATATATCCCAAACCAAAAGTCAAACTCGGCCCCACCGATTTAATCTATCCGGCGCCACCGAGTTCACTTGACATAGCCACTGCCACAAACCCTAGTCTTTTCGGTCCTACCGATAGGGATCTCGGTCTCACCGAGATGGGATTGTAATCTCTCTGTTTCCCTTCGTAACGTTTCGGTCCAACCGAGATGATCGATCGGTCCCACTGAGATTGCAATGCAAACTCTCTGTTTCCCTTTCGTAACGTTTCGGTCCTACCGAGAGAGCGAATCGGTCCCACTGAGATTGTCTGACCAACTCTCTGGTTAGTCTATTACCAAAATCGGTCTCACCGAGTTTTTGTAATCGGTCTCACCGAGATTACGTTATGCCCTAACCCTAATGATATCGGTCCCACCGAGTTGACATGTCGGTCCCACCGAAAACCCAAACGGTCACATTATGAACTAAATCGGCCTGACCGAGTTGTATGATTTGGTCCCACCGAGTTTGGTGATTTGTGTGTAACGGTTAGATTTTTTCTGGAGGCTATATATACCCCTCCACCCACTCTTCATTCGTGGAGAGAGCCATCAGAACATGCCTACACTTCCAACATACATTTTCTGTGAGAGAACCATCTACACTTGTGTTGAGGTCAAGATACTTCATTCCAACCACATAAATCTTGATCTCTAGCCTTCCCCAAGTTGCTTTCCACTCAAATCATCTTTCAACAAATCCTATCCTATGAGAGAGAGTTGAGTGTTGGGGAGACTATCATTTGAAGCACAAGAGCAAGGAGTTCATCATCAACACACCATTTATTACCACTTGGAGAGTGGTGTCTCCTAGATTGGTTAGGTGTCACTTGGGAGCCTCCGTCAAGATTGTGGAGTTGAACCAAGGAGTTTGTATGGTCAAGGAGATCGCCTACTTCGTGAAGATCTACCCTAGTGAGGCAAGTCCTTCGTGGGCGATGGCCATGGTGGGTTAGACAAGGTTGCTTCTTCGTGGACCCTTCGTGGGTGGAGCCCTCCGTGGACTCGTGCAACCATTACCCTTCGTGGGTTGAAGTCTCCATCAATGTGGATGTACGATAGCACCACCTATCGGAACCACGCCAAAAATCTCCGTGTCTACATTGTGTTTTCTCCCTCCAAACTCCTCCCTTTACCTTCATATGCAATTGTATTACATTCCGCTGCTATACTCTTAGAATTGCATGTGTAGGTTGTTTGCTTGACTTGTGCTAAGTTGCTAATATCTGCCAAGAATTAAAATTGGGAAAAGGCTAGATTTTTATTTGGTCAAGTAGTCCAATTGTGGCGACCAGAACTCAAACGGTTCAATCTCTATGCTCCGGTGTCATCCCTAGATCAGTAATGCTGACACCACACAGTACTTGAAGGATTTATAACAGAGTAGCAATCACACACTTAGTACATTGAGTGTATCAATAGAGAACTTATTACAATAAATATGGCTTAAGGCCATCTAATAATGATAACAGCAGAAGCTTGGAAGATAAGTGAGTCCATCAACTCCAATGGCATCACTGAGTATAGAACCACGACCTAAAACTCCTTAATCGTCGTCTGAAAAGTCTGCAACATTAACGTTGCAGCCCGAAAACGGGTCAGCACATGGAATATGCTGGCAATATAACACATAGAGAATAATGGAATGAAACAGCAATACTATATGCATATTTGGCTGGTGGTAAGCTCTATGGTTACAGTTTTGCGTAAAGCCAATTTTTCCCTACTGTCGTGGTTTTGTCACGGCAGATGTCCTAGCGTGAGGACTTAGTCGTGAGGCCAACGCATCTATGTGGTAGCTTGAGAGGGGTTGAGAGGAATCGAGAGACGCAACACAAGACAGCGATTTAGACAGCTTCGGGCCCCAGGAAACATCATCCGGTAACAACCCTACATGCTGTTTGAGGCTAGGTCTCATTATCATCACGAGGGAGTTGCCGTAAACCGGCTCTCCTCTTTGTGTCTATCCCTAAGATTGTTTCTTCTTGCTTGTAGCTTGTCCCTCTTTGGGGAGCCCTACCCCTCCTTATATATGTTGAAGAGGTGGGTTACATGTAGAGTCCAACTCGGACTTAAGACTTAACTATTCTGACTTATCTTCATGGGCTTCTTAACATCTTGGGCTTCATAACGTCTTTGGCTTCATAACCCCTGGCAACCCAGTTATCACTGTTTGCTGGTTTAACATTGTCTGCCAGTTTAACATTGTCTACCTGTTTAACATTGTCTGCCGGTTTAACATTGTCCGCCGGTTTAACATTGTCTGCCGGTTTAACATTGTCTGCCAGTTTAACATTGTCTGCCGGTTTAACATGGTCTGACTTAACTCCTGCCGGTTTACCACCAGCCGGTTTACCGTCTGTCATAGCCATCTGTCTTAACTGTCTACCTTAATTGTCCGCCGGTTTAACATCCGCTGGTTTACCAAGTCCCAGCCGGTTTACAACTCCGGCCGGGTCATACCGCGGGGTATATCCCCGACATTAGCCCCTAGTTTAATTTGGATTTATCCATGTTAAACTGATCCTGATCCTCTTTAAATCCTTTTCATTTCCTTCCAGAAAATCCGGGTCAATAGGCCAGCTTCATAATCAATTTTCTGACATTGGTTTGTCACAGAGAAATATTGTGAAGAATAACTCCTTTGACTCAGCTCCCAATGCTTAACAAAAATATTGGTCTTTAAAATACTCATCTGATCTTCAGCCGGTTTAAGAATGTAGAACTTTGCCGGTTTACAAATATTGATGGCACCGGATCATAACTATTTGTAAACATCAAGCTTGAAAATATACCTCCTCTGTATGCATATCACTTGTAGCCCCCGAGTCTTAAGAAGGGAGCGTAGTAACTGCTTTAAGACTTGCTTCAATATGAATGTCACAGGCTTGAAGAAATCCATGTTGTTTATCCCAGTCACTTAGTAAAAACTGAATACTCCATATTATGTAGCCCCCAAGTGCCTGGTTGTCTTGCTTGCGGCAACCTGGGACTTGAAATTGCCTTATGCTCATAAAAACTTCAACCAGTGTAGCCCCCAAGGGCCGGGTCATTTATGCAAATAATGAGCAGGGACTTGAATTGTTGACAGGAGCAATTAGTAGCCCCCAAGGGTCGGCGCTTTATGATGTGATGAGTCGAGTCTTCAATAAGACTAATAAAAATGACTTTGCATTAGCCCCCCAAGTGTCATGGTGCATGCTTGCAGCGACATGAGACTTGCATATTTGATATAATCTTCAGTTGAATAATGTAGCCCCCAAGTGCCGGGTCGTGAGCCTGCAGCGACTCGGGACTATTCCTTCAATTGTAAAATAAATCATATCCATTGATAATATAATAGCCATTGTGCTAAAGGGACTTTGAAAACCTTCATCATAATACTGGTTATTGATAACCATAATAAAATCCAGCCATGTTGTCTATTTGAAGGTTTGAATAATACAATCCAATGATTTATGAGCGCATGATTCCAATAGCGCAATCCAAATATATACTGGTGACTTATAGTCGAAACCAGATCGGGCTGATAGTCTCCGGATTATGATTTGACCGTGTTTCATCAATTTGTAATTGACAGTCGAACCGGTTTAATAATGTCGGCTTGAAAACACAATAAAAGAAATAGTTTAAAAGAGAACAAAATTCAAGCAAAGGCAAATATAAAACCATTGCAAATGAGGCTTTGAGCCGATCAAGAGGCATTACCGTGGTCGGACACGACCAAGCCCCCAAAAGGCGTAGCTATGGTTCGAGTCAGCCAGGTCCCCAAATGATGCATTGGCATTACGCCGATCAAGAGGTGTAGCGATGGTTCGGGTTCGACCAAAGCCCCCAAGTGATGCTGTGGCACTAGGCCGATCAAGAGGCGTGACTATGGTTCAGACGTGACCACAAGTCCCCAAGTGATGTTGTGGCTTTACACCTATCAAAAGGTGTTGCTATGGTTCGGACGTGACCAAAGCCCCCAAGTGATGCTGTGGCATTGAGCCGATCAAGAGGTGTGACTATGGTTCAGACATGACCAAGCCCCCAAGTGATCAATAATATGATAAGCCAATAAGGTTGGATACCCATGTTTGAACCGCGCATCATGGCAGCAGGTCCTCTTTGGCACCCTTTAACTTTTTGTAAGAGATAAATCCTTCTTGAACCGGGATTTTGAACCAGATATTGAGAGCTTCAAAGCTATGTGGGAGAACAAATTTACCTTAAACCGGATTGCAAACCGGAATCTTCATTTTCAGCCAGAAATTTTCTGACGGCCTTTCAACTCAAACTTGTGAGAGGTTAATTCCTTTTTAAACCAGACATTTTTAAACCGGATTTGAGCACTTCAGAGCTTTGTGGTAGAATAGATTTCCCTTGAACCGGATTATAAACCGGAAGTATCATTGTGAGCCGGAATATTTCTGACGGCCTTTAAATTTTCATCAATATAACCGTAACCTCCGGGACCGGGTTATCTTTTCCTTTAACATCCTGGGACACTTCAATTTGCTGAAACTGGCATGACTTGTTGATTCATATCATCGTAGCCCCCGAGTCTTAAGATGACTCAAGGAGTTGTCTTGAGATTCTCCGTACTTTGACCATAGTAGAAGGTATATATCATTCGTGTTGATAACGCGATGTAAATCCACAGAAGGCTGAGGTGACTGCGGTGGGTTATAAATGATCTCGTATGAGCCGTGTCAGCAACTCGGCCAATGGTTCCTTCCAACTGGCTATTTGAAGTTGATCAAACTGTAGTGGCAGCGATTTGTGTGCATGTCCATTGAACCATTAGTGCAGACGGCGGCTGATGATAACTTGCCTCCAATTTGCTAAAAGAAAAACGGGCTACCCAAGTTGTCACTTGTTCATACGCAATAAACAGCTCATGCAGACAGGTGCGGCCCGATATGTTGATGTAGACCATGCCGCGAGAGACGGACAGCAAAGACGACCGCATCATCAGAAGTGACACAGACAGATGAGTCGGCCGCGGTGTTATAAGCCGGCTCGGACGGGCGAGTTAATCGCGGGCGCGGTCCCGGCAAGCTGATGTAAACTTGGCGACAGGGATGACGACGTGCTCACGTTCATTCACCAGGTGGCATGACACGGATGAAACACCAGTGCAGAATGTTGCTAGCGCGTGCTCCGTGCCCGTAATATAACGCCTCATTTGTAATGATCAATTTTCCTGTGTCAAAAAATATCACATGCCAAAGCAATTGTTCCTTGACAAAAATATTATGCGCTAATAAAATAGTCCTTAGATGGATATCACCTGATATGTTAGGACGGAAATTATCCGTCGCAGAGTTGATGATCACCCCGATAAAGTTGATTTATTGTCCAATCGTGCGTAGTTGCGTTGAACCCGAGCAGCGACTCACTTGCACTTAATAAACATCTCATGTAGACAGCGCAGACAGCTGCTGATAATATAGTCTGGATCACATGGTGGAGGTTCGCACATGTCCATTGGACAGCTTGCATGGGCGAGTGTAACCCTAATATGCTGATATAGATTGGTCCTACATATAAAAATATACAAACCAACGTAATTGTTCTTTGACAATAACAATATCTGTCAAATAAAATAAACTTGAATGAATATCACCTGATTTTTTTTATCGGATGCTGACACTTAATAATGTCTGAACATAGCCCAACGCAGATGTATGTTGTGATCTGATGTAGCACTGCCTCATATATGTCTGGGTAGACAGACTGAAATATCAAATGTTGAAGTCTATGCTATCCTTCATATTCTAGCACTTGATCACTCGGTCTTCCCGACTTGATTTAGTACTTGGTCCATGTAATGTTGCTACCCACTCAGGTTGAATATTTTCAACAAGTGCATGGGTCTTGTCTTGAAAACTGACCCGCCTATGACTGATGATCGTACAACCTAAACCCGTGCAAGTCTTGCTTATGGCAAACTGTTGCTCTTGCAAGGACAGATCACACTAGGTGCAAACAGAACCTTAATAACTGACAGCGTTTTAGGGGCTGAACCGATCTGACCCCCTTTTTCTCCCAATCTTCAGCACCAGAGACTAGACTTTTGTATTTTGTTTTAGAACACGTTGATGTATCAACGGAAAGGCCATACGCCTTGTAGAATCACTACCACATCAATCCAACCGTGCACCTGCCATCAGCAATGATCAGATGTACACACAGGGGTGGCTCGTGGCGGCTCAAACCGAACCGGGTTAGGCGACACGAAACTGTCTCGAGGTACGCCTACAGCCGCGGGTCAAAGCGATGTGAGGCCTGCCCGCGGTGGCTTATTACACAGCCAGCAAAGGCAGCGGTGGTTTAGGCGGTATCCACGGCGGTTTAAGCAAGGACCACGGTAGTTTAGGCAACTGTGGTTCAGCGAAACAACAAGCCAGCTCAGCCAAGGCCATGGTAATAGCAAGTCGCGACTCACCGGAGAAGCAGCAACTTAGCAAGGCGGAACGGAGGCGACGCCGGTTTGGCGAAGGCAGGTTGCGGTAGCTTAGGTCACCGGGAGGCGGCAGAAACAGCAACTCGGAGGCGGGCCGCAGCGTGAGGGGCGCGACGCAGCAACCCGGCGGAAGTGAGCCGGTGAAAGTGGTGCGATAAAAGCCGGCCCTCGATGGTGGCGGCTCACAGGGCGAAGCAGCGGAGGCGGAGACCCACGGCGGCTGTTCGAGATGGCAGTTTAAACCGGCGAAGGCGGTTTGGAGGCGCGGAGGCCCCGGTACAGGGTACACCGCAGCCGCGGGAACACCGCGCAGAAGCGAGTGCTTGACCCGGGACTGGGAGCACCGTGTAGATGACCCGGGGGCGGTTCAGTAGAGACGAGGGTGCGGACAAGGCCTGGAGAAGATGAGCAGCCGTCCACGGCGGGTCGCACAGGGGGAGTCCCGCAGAGGCGGAGCCCGGCGACTTGAAGACGAGGTTGTGGTGGCGATTCTGACGCGGCTGGTTTGACGAGGCGGTGGCGGTTTAGAACGACAGGGCAGGGGCGCCGGCGGTTCAACCATGGAGACAGGCGAGACGACTCGGGGTCGCGAGCCTGGGCGGTTTAGAAGCAGGGGCGTCGGCGGTTCACGACGACGGGGCAGGGGCAACTTGGCCAATGGAAGCGGCTCGGTGGTGAAAAACGGGCGAGCTATGGCGACTGGAGGTGGCTCGGAGCCAGCGGAGTAAAGCAGAGTGGCGATTTACAACAGCGGAGGAGCAGGGTGTCTCAGGGCAACAGAGACGAGTCCGGGGCGGCCCGGCACCAGTTCGGCGGCGGCTCAGAAGTGGGCGCGAGGCACGGGTGCAGCGGCAGGTTGGAACGAGTCCACGCCGGATCGGTGCTGCGGGCAGCTCAGAAGCTGCATGTCAAAGCGGAGGGACGAGCTGGCGGCAGCCGGAGCCGGTTCAAGGCGAGGCCAGCTTGGCGCGAGGTCGGCGGCGGTTTGGCATGAGCAACCCGGAGGGCAGCGGAGGCTGAGCTGACGGGTTGGAGAAGAACAGAGGCCGAGGCCGGCGACGGCAGCTCGGGCGACTCAGCGTCGGGTCTGTTTCTGGGTCGTCCGCCTTGCCAAGTCGTCCGCCTCACCTTTCCGGGTCGTAACCAGTTGAACAGACCAGGTCATGGCATGTTTCTCTCTCTCTTTTTTTATAGTAATCTTCCCTTGAGAATCTGAGCGCTGGCACTGGCATCTAATACCCTTGCAATCTGATGTGATGGCTTGTCTTCATCTTCACCTTGGCTTCCGTACAACACGTGAGACATACTGGCTGAATTAGTACTTTGACTTTAAGCGGTGATTTGGGTCTTCCCATGAGGACGTAAGTAGCTTCATCAGTTTGTTCGCTTCCCAAACTTTGAGATTTGAAGCGAACCTGCATACATCAGCGGCTCGGACGCAATCTGCTTTACGCGTAATTTTTTCATCCTGTCCCAAAACGGAGATAGGGTTCATAGTAACCCGGCGGCAGCGGCGTCTGAGGTGCTGCCACAGGAAAATTTCTCTGTTCTAGCTTCTGACAATGGTGTAGCGGAAATAGATCGGGTTCAATGGATCGCGAGGTCACAGCAGCACGCAGTACGCAACCCTCGTCATCTTTATCCCAGAAAGCGATCAGCAGCTACTAGTTGATACCCTCGGATGCTCTGAAAACTCATAGGTACGGTACAGTAGTAATGCAACATGCCGGATTGGATAAAGCTTCAGTTCATCTCGGCGGATCAAAAGTGATCAGACAAACCGCCGGACAGTAGCTACGAACAGACCCTGACCCTGACTGTTTTTGACTTTGGACCAATCTTGTATTTTGTTGCTCTGACTGCTTAATATTGAAACAACATAACTCCTCCGTTGATGACTTTTCTTTATCTTGAAAAATTGCAAACTTCTCGAACCCTAGAAAAGATCCCTCCAAGAACTCGACACCACCGTGCGCAGGCCCCACGGTGGGCGCCAACTGTCGTGGTTTTGTCACGGCAGATGTCCTAGCGTGAGGACTTAGTCGTGAGGCCAACGCATCTATGTGGTAGCTTGAGAGGGGTTGAGAGGAATCGAGAGACGCAACACAATACAGCGATTTAGACAGCTTCGGGCCCCGGGAAACATCATCTGGTAACAACCCTACATGTTGTTTGAGGCTAGGTCTCATTATCATCACGAGGGAGTCACTGTAAACCGGCTCTCCTCTTTGTGTCTATCCCTAAGATTGTTTCTTCTTGCTTGTAGCTTGTCCCTCTTTGGGGAACCCAACCCCTCCTTATATATGTTGAAGAGGTGGGTTACATGTAGAGTCCAACTCGGACTTAAGACTTAACTATTCTGACTTATCTTCATGGGCTTCTTAACATCTTGGGCTTCATAACGTCTTGGGCTTCATAACCCCTGGCAACCCAGTTATCACTGTTTGCCGGTTTAACATTGTCTGCCAGTTTAACATTGTCTGCCAGTTTAACATTGTCTGCCGGTTTAACACTATCTGCCAGTTTAACATTGTCTGCCGGTTTAACATGGTCTGACTTAACTCCTACCGTTTTACCACCAGCCGGTTTACCGTCTGTCATAGCCATCTGTCTTAACTGTCTGCCTTAACTTTCCGCCGGTTTAACATCCACCGGTTTAACATCCGCCGGTTTACCAAGTCCCAGCCGGTTTACAACTCCTGCCGGGTCATACCGCGGGGTATATCCCCGACACCTATTGCAAAGGAATAAATTTATTTAACTATTATGGTGGTTGTTGAACATTGAGAATGGTTGACAGCATTCTCAATCCCAATTAAGTAACATCATTAAACAAACCCATCAAATTAAATTTTATAGTAACATGTTGAGATTCACATGATAATCCAGGTACTAGATACTCAAGATGTCCATAACCGGGGACACGGCTAACCATGATTAGTTTACACTCTGCAGAGGTTTGCGCACTTTTCCCCACAAGACTCGATCTCCTCCGTTGGATTTCTCGCACTACATGGTGTTTGAGAAACGGATGACCAATACATCGTCTTTCAGAAGCGCTAGCACCTTACGATGGGTAGACCGTACCACCTACATCCCCTACATCTGCTAGTCTACCACTGTAAGAGTTCGCACGACTTAGTCAACTATGCTAGAGCCCATAATAGCTTGTGGCTGCACACGGAAGTTTCTAGCATGAATAATCTCATGATCCCTTTGAGCCTGGGTGGCGGTCCAAAAGAAAACAGGCAATCCTGGAATACCCCGGTACCTCAATCCACCCAGATGTGTATTTAAGTTGCCACCTTAGATAAACCATTAATTTAAAAATCTCACATCTGTCATGGATATCACTCACCCAAACCACGTCTACTAGCATAGCATAGAAATAATAAGCAAACGTAGAAGGAACTCCCAAAGGTTTGATAATAAACAGGTAATAGGTACTACCTCAACTACTTCCCAAACCCACAATTTAATTAGATCCTAATCATGCAATGTGTAAGGATTGATCTAATGCAATAAAACTGGGTGGTAGAGGGTATGATCAAAGTGTTACTTGCCTTGCTGATGATCCGGGAAACCTAATGATTCGAAGTAACAAGCGGCGCACCCCGTGTACTCTCTCGCAAACAAACAAGCATACAATAAGTACTCAACTAATGAACAGGTAAAACTCAAATAAGAGTTCTAACCAGAAGGTTCAACTTAAGAACTCCGGTTGACAAAAAGAATCAAATCGAACGAAGCAACGGAAAACAAACGGCAAAAGAAACAGGCTTCATTTACTATTCTGGATCTAAGGCAATTTTTACAGAAGCAAAAACTTGTTTAAGTTGGTTAAACGGAAAGAGGGTTTCGAGACGAAACTCCAGGCGCTTGAATCGCCTGATTCCGATAAACGAGCGAAAAGATAAACTAAAACGAAAATCGGATCAGAAATCGCGATCAGAAAAATCGCGGATTTAATCCGAGAAAAAGAAAAACGACGAACAGTTTTACGAACGAACGTTCGTTAACTGGATCTAAACGACGAACACGTTCGTTAAAACGTACAAATCGAGTGAACGTTCTCTAAATAGAATAAACCGAAATAAAACTGATCTGAAAAAATAAAATATAATCCGCGGCTTTAAAAAAACCAGGCGGTTTTCTCGGCGACGGCGGCTACCTCGGGCAGCGGGTCCGGCGAGGCAGTTCCGGCGAGCGGGCAGGGTGGCGGCGGCGAGGCGGCGGCGTCGCAGGCGGGCGGCGGCGCGGGTCGGGCGGCGGCGCGGATCGGGCGCTAGGGTTTGGGGCGGCTCGGGCTGGGCTGGCTCGGGCCCTGGGCGGCGGCTTATAAGGGCTGCCCCGGGCGGAGTCCCGCTCGGGTACGGCCCGGAAGTCGGTTCGCGTTTTTTAAATAATAACGCGCAGAAGAACAAATAAAAGAAATACTAAATGGACTCCAAAAATCCCGGAATAAATTTTCCCCGACTTCAAAAATCAAGCCGGACAAAGTGAACATTTATTTGGGGCCTAAATGCAATTTTGGAAAACGCGCATTTTTCCTAAATTCAAATAAAATAGCAAATAAAACCAAATAAAATCTTATTTGATTTTTTATTACATCCTCAATATTTCTTTATTTTGGGAAAGTCATTTTATTCTCTCTCTCATATTTTTGTAATAGAAATTATTGAAGATAAAATAATTAAAATCAAATGATCCTATTTTCAAAATTTGAGACAACTCAAATATGAAAATAACGAAATCCCCAACTCTCTCCGAGGGTCCTTGAGTTGCGAAAAATTTCTAGGATCAACCAAAATGCAATAAATATGATATGCAATGATGATCTAGTGTATAACATTCCAAATTGAAAGTTTGGGATGTTACAAACCTACCCCCCTTAAGATGAATCTCGCCCTCGAGATTCGGGTTGACTAGAAAATAGGTGAGGGTGGTCCTTCAGCAAATCTTCCTCTCGTTCCCAGGTGGCTTCATCCTCCGTGTGGTGGCTCCACTAAACCTTGCAAAACTTGATAACCTTGCTGCGGGTGACTCGATTGGCATACTCTAGAATCTTAACTGGTTTCTCCTCATAGGTCAAATCACTATCCAACTGAATCCCTTCCAATGGCACTGTATGTCTTAGTGGTATATCAGCCATCTCCGCATGGCACCTCTTCAACTGGGAAACGTGGAATACATCATGAACTCCTGACAATCCTTCGGGTAATTCCAACTTGTAGGCTACTTCTCCCATACGTTCCAACACTTTGTATGGGCCTACAAAACGTGGCGCTAGTTTTCCCTTAACTCCAAAGCGCTTAACTCCTCGAAGTGGAGATACTCGAAGATAAACTCGGTCTCCGACTTTGTAAACTGTCTCCTTGCGTTTAGAATCTGCATAGCTCTTCTGCCTGGACTGGGCTACCTTCAGCCTGTCACGAATCAACTTCACCTTATGTTCAGACTCCTTAATCAAATCAGGTCCAAACAACTGGCGGTCTCCAATTTAGTCCCACGACAATAGTGTCCTGCACATCCTTCCATACAAGGCTTCGAAAGGGGCCATCTTCAAACTGGATTGATAGCTGTTGTTGTAAGAGAACTCTGCATATGGCAAATTCTTAACCCAACTAGATCCGTAATCTAGCGCACAAGCTCTTAGCATATCCTCCAAGATCTGGTTGACTCTCTCAGTCTGTCCATCTGTCTGTGGGTGGAAAGTTGTGCTAAACTCTAGTCTAGTTCCCAAAGTCTCATGCAACTGATTCTAGAACTTTGAAGTAAACTGGGTTCCTCTATCTGATACAATGCTCCTTGGAACTCCATGCAGACATACGATCTTGGTCATGTATATCTTTGCCAACTTTGCACTGGTATAAGTAGTCTTCACTAGAATGAAATGAGCTACTTTTGTCAAACGATCGACTACATCCCATATCGAGTCATAGCCTGAACGTGTTCTGGGCAATCCTGTAATAAAATTCATGCCTAACTTATCCCACTTCCATTCGGGTATCGGCAATGGTTGTAGCAATCCGGCTGGCTTCTGATGCTCTGCCTTCACTCTCTGACATACATCACAAACTACTACGTACTCCGCAATATCCTTCTTCATTCCGGTCCACCAGAAAATTTCCTTCAAATCCAAATACATCTTGGTATTTCCTGGGTGAATTGAATATGGTGAGTCATGGGCCTCTTGCAGAATTAGCTTCCTGATCTCCGAATCATTTGGCACATAAACACGGTCTTCAAACCATAGGGTATCATGCTCATCCTCACTAAATCCCTTAGCTTTTCCTTTGCTAATTTTCTCCTTTATCTCGGCAATCTCCTTATCAGTCTTTTGGGCTTCTCTGATCTTATCCATCAACATAGACTGAATATCCAATGCTGCTACATAGCCTCTCGGAACTATTTCCAAACAAAGCTCTCGAAGATTTTCGGCTAACTCCCTTGGTAAATCTCCCGTCATTAAGGTGTTGACGTGGATCTTACGGCTTAACACGTCAGCTACTACGTTAGCCTTTCCAGGTTGATAATGCAATTTCATATCATAATCCTTGATGAGCTCCAACCATCTCCTTTGTCTAAGATTCAACTCCTTCTGTGTGAAAATATACTTCAAACTCTTGTGATCCATGTACACTTCGCAATGGTTTCCAATCAGGAAATGTCTCCAAGTCTTCAGTGCATGCACTACGGTTGCTAACTCCAAATCATGCGTAGCATAATTCAACTCATGAGGCTTAAGCTGTCGTGAGGCATATGAAACAACTCTCCCTTCCTGCATAAGCACTTCTCCAAGTCCTCGACATGAAGCGTCGCAATACACCTCATAATCCTTGGTCTGGTCTGGCAAAATCAACACTGGTGAAGTAACCAAACGTTTCTTCAACTCCTGAAAACTAGCCTCACATTCCTCCGTCCATATGAACTTGGTATCCTTCTTCAACAACTCAGTCATAGGCTTCGCAATCTTTGAGAAATTCTCAATAAACCTCCGGTAGTATCCTGCGAGTCCAAGAAAACTCCGGATCTCTCCCACGGTGGTTGGTGCTTCCCACTTGGTCACGGTATCAACTTTAGTGGGATCTACTGCTATACCTTCTCCGGATATAACGTGTCCGAGAAATCCAACTTCCTTCAACCAAAACTCACATTTGCTAAACTTGGCATATAATTGATGTTCTCTCAGCTTTCCAAGAACCAAATGCAAATGTTCCTTATGCTCCTCTTCATTCTTTGAGTAAACCAGGATATCATCAATGAACACTACGACGAACTTATCCAAGAACTCCATAAACACTTTGTTCATCATGTTCATAAAATATGCAGGTGCGTTAGTCAGACCAAATGACATAACGGTATACTCGTACAGCCCATGCCTGGTGGTAAAAGCCATCTTGGGTATATCATGTTCCCGAATCTTCAACTGGTGGTATCCTGATCACAGATCGATCTTGGAAAATACCTTAGCTCCTTGCAATCAATCAAACAGATCATTGATCATCGGTAGTGGGTACTTGTTCTTGATGGTTACTTCATTCAATCCTCGATAATCGACAACCATCCTTAACAATCCATCCTTCTTTTCTACTAGAAGTACTGGCGATCCCCAAGGTGAAGAACTTGGGCGAATATAACCTTTATCCAGTAACTCCTTAATTTGATTCTTAATTTCCACCAAATCCTTTGCAGGCATCATATATGGTCTCTTTGATATTGGCCCTGTGCCTGGCAATAGCTCAATCAAAAACTCAATATCTCTACCCGGTGGCATGCCTGGCAACTCTTCTGGAAATACTTCGGGGAAATCCTTCACTACCGGTACTTCCTCCTGCACAACTCCGGTTAAACAATTTATTTGAGTCCTCTTTGGCACATATCGGGATACATACTTGATCCTTCTCCCTTCTGGGGTGGTAAGCAAAACTGACTTACTAGCACATTCAATATTCCCTTCATACTTTGATAACCAATCCATGCCTAATATCACATCCAATCCTTGGGATTCCAATACTATTAGGTCCGAGGGAAAAACATAGTTACCAATCCTTAATGGTAACCGACCACACCATAGACTAGCCATATATTCTGCTCCAGGCGAGGTTACTAACATGGGTGACCTAAGGGCTTGGGTTGGCAGTTTATACTTATCCACAAATCCCCTTGATATGTATGAATGCGATGCACCGGTATCGAAAAGAATGAGTGCAGTAAATGACTTAACCAAAAACTTACCGATTACTGCATCCGGCTGCTCTTCAACCTCCTCCACATTAACGTGGTTCACCTGCCCCTGTTGAAAGGGTTCGGCTTCTTCCCAGAGCTTCCATTGCCATTTCCATTCTGTGATTCAGGACATTCATTGGCATAATGTCCGGTCTTCTGGCACTTAAAGCAAGTGACTTGGCTCAGATATTTCTTGGCTGGGGTTGATAGGTTGGTGCGGTTCTGGCCGTTGCTTCCTCCATTCCCATTACCATTCTTGGGGCCATTGTGATTGTGCGAGCTACCTCCTCCATGGGTATGCTGAAAATGTCCTCCCGGTCTAGGGGTAAATCGTGGCTTCTGCTGAGCTCCTGAATTGTACTTTCCTTGTGCATACTTCCTCTTGCGATTTTCAATTTACTGCTGCTTCCCTTCAATCATAAGAGCACGATCTACCAACTCCTGGTAGTTGTTGAAGGTTGCTACCATCAACTGCATACTCAACTCATCATTCAGTCCTTCCAGAAACTTCTCCTGCTTAGCGGCATCCATAGCAACGTCATCTGGGGCATAACGTGCTAATTTACTAAAGTCCTCCACATACTAGCCAACTGTTTGTCCTCCTTGGCGCAAGTTGCGAAACTCTCGCTTCTTCATGGTCATAGCTCCTGCTGAAACATGGGCAGTTCGAAAAGCCTGCTGAAACTGGTCCCATGTGATAGTATCGACAGGGAAAGTGGCTGTGAAATTCTCCCACCATGATGCTGCGGGTCCTTCAAGCTGATGTGCGGCAAACTTCACCTTCTCCGCATCAGTGCATCCTGCTGTGGTCAACTCTCTAGCTGTCTTGTGGAGCCAATCATCTGCTACTATCGGCTCGGTGCTACTGGAAAACACCGGCGGATTCAGCCTAAGAAAATGGGCTAATTGATCAACAGGTGGTGGTGGTGGTGGTGGGTTGTTGTTGTTAATCCCCTGATTCTGATTCTGGACTAGCAACTGCATCAATGTGTTCTGCTGCTGGATCAACTGGGTGAGCTCCGGTGGAAAGGTAAATCCGGGGTCACGTCTCGGAGGCATCTGAGGGTTTTAGAAAAGATGAGATTTAAGAATAGAGGGGGTCTAAAGAGAAAACACTACCCATATGCACATGAGGCAAAAGCAAACAATTCACTTCATTCAATCAAACAAGGGCATACAATCGATCTAACTATCGCAAAAGTGCTCGGACTACTATATTTACATGGTGGACTACTACTACTGATGAGGTGGCCTACTAGAAATATTCTTCGGTTGCAGACTCCATGATATCTGCTCCAGCTTCATCAACATAGTCATCATCGCTATCATCTGGATCCGAGTCGGTGTCATCGATGATGATGTAGTCTTCCGGGCGAATCTCCTTGGGTTCTTCGTCTTCATCTACTGGCGTAGGTCCTCCCATAAATATTCCAATCTTCTTGATCAGATCGTCATTCTTCCCCACTAATACTTCGATTTCCTCTTCATAATCTTCATGTGTATCCTTGAGTTCTTCCTCCAGTTCCTTGATTCTTGTCCTTGCCTTCTTCAGGTCTATCATGTCAGTGCACCTGGTTCTCCTGGCGTCGAATGTGCTGGTTTAACTCCTGGATAAAAGCTGCAATTGATCTATCCTTTCTGGTGCTGATCATCTCCCAGTGCTCATCTCGGCGCCCACAAATCTGGTAGATAGTATCCTTGAGATCATTTTGGTACACTTCTCCAATGCGTCCAATGGCGATGTGAGCTGCCATGCTCTTTCCTAGACTCCAAGTTGGTGCATCAAAGGAAAACTCTATGGGCTCAGTGACTGGCATGAACGTCCTCCCTGGAACTTGAACTTGAATCATCCAGCGCTCTTCTTCGGGTAAAATGGCGTTGTAGGTTCCTGTGAACCTCGGTACTCCTATGTTTAGATATCTAGTGACTTCCTTCAAGTGACGTCCAAAGGGTGTATCCTCATCCGGTTGCGTGAACTTCTTCCTTGCATCCGCCATCCTAAAGAGTAGAAAAGATGAGAGGTCAGAAGAGAAGAGAGTGAGTAGTGATCTAGGTCTTTAGCTTAGTGGTCATGTCCTACAGTCAGCGTGTGCTCTGATACCATCTTGTAGCGACCAGACCTCAAACGGTCCAATCTCTATGCTCCGGTATCATCCCTGGATCAGTAATGCTGACACCACATAGTACTTGAAGGATTTATAACAGAGTAGCAATCACACACTTAGTACATCGAGTGTCTCAATAGAGAACTTATTACAATAAATATGGCTTAAGGCCATCTAATAACGATAACAGCGGAAGGCTTGGAAGATAAGTGAGTCCATCAACTCCAACGGCATCACTGAGTATAGAACCACGACCTAAAACTCCTTAATCATCGTCTGAAAAGTCTGCAACATTAACATTGCAGCCCGAAAACGGGTCAGCACATGGAATATGCTGGCAATGTAACACATAGAGAATAATGGAATGAAACAGCTATACTATATGCATATTTGGCTGGTGGTAAGCTATATGGTTACAGTTTTGTGTAAAGCCAATTTTTCCCTACTGCAAAGGAATAAATTTATTTAACTATTATGGTGGTTGTTTAACATTGAGAATGGTTGACAACATTCTCAATCCCAATTAAGTAACATCATTAAACAAACCCATCAAATTAAATTTTATAGTAACATGCTAAGATTCACATGATAATCCAGGTACTAGATACTCAAGATGTCCATAACCGGGGACACAGCTAACCATGATTAGTTTATACACTCTGCAGAGGTTTGCGCACTTTTCCCCACAAGACTCGATCTCCTCCGTTGGATTTCTCGCACTACATGGTGTTTGCGAAACGGATGACCGAGACATAATCTTTCAGAAGCGCTAGCACCTTACGATGGGTAGACCGTACCACCTACATCCCCTACATCTGCTAGTCTACCACTGTAAGAGTTCGCACGACTTAGTCAACTATGCTAGAGCCCATAATAGCTTGTGGCTGCACACGGAAGTTTCTAGCATGAATAATCTCATGATCCCTTTGAGCCTGGGTGGCGGTCCAAAAGAAAATAGGCAATCCTGGAATACCCCAGTACCTCAATCCACCCAGATGTGTATTTAAGTTGCCACCTTAGATAAACCATTAATTTAAAAATCTCACATCTGTCATGGATATCACTCACCCAATCCACGTCTACTAGCATAGCATAGAAATAATGAGCAAACGTAGAAGGAACTCCCAAAGGTTTGATAATAAACAGGTAATAGGTACTACCTCAACTACTTCCCAAACCCACAATTTAATTAGATCCTAATCATGCAATGTGTAAGGATTGATCTAATGCAATAAAACTGGGTGGTAGAGGGTACGATCAAAGTGTTACTTGCCTTGCTGATGATCCGGGAAACCTAACGATTTGAAGTAACAAGCGGCGCACTCCGGGTACTCTATCGCAAACAAACAAGTATACAATAAGTACTCAACTAATGCACAGGTAAAACTCAAATAAGAGATCTAACCGGAAGGTTCAACTTAAGAACTTCGGTTGACAAAAAGAATCAAATCGAACGAAGCAACGGAAAACAAACGGTAAAAGAAACAGGCTTCGTTTACTATTCTGGATCTAGAGGCAATTTTTACAGAAGCAAAAACTTGTTTAAGTTGGTTAAACGGAAAGAGGGTTTCGAGACGAAACTCCAGGCGCTTGAATCGTCTGATTCCGATAAACGAGCGAAAAGATAAACTAAAACGAAAATCGGATCAGAAATCGCGATCAGAAAAATCGCGGACTTAATCCGAGAAAAAGAAAAACGACGAACAGTTTAACGAACGAACGTTCGTTAACTGGATCTAAATGACGAACACGTTCGTTAAAACGTACGAATCGAGTGAACGTTCGCTAAATAGAATAAACTGAAATAAAACTGATCTGAAAAAAATAAAAAATAATCCGCGGCTTAAAAAAAACCGGGCGGTTTTCTAAAGAAAACCACCGGCGACGACGGCCACCTCGGGCGGCGGGTCCGGCGAGGCGGCGGGGCGGCTCCGGCGAG
>NC_041388.1:251890350-251911412 GCF_002162155.2 Triticum dicoccoides
GGTGGCGGCGGCACGGCGAGCCGGCGGCGACGCGGGCGGGCGGCGGCGCGGATCGGGCGCTAGTGTTTGGGGCGGCTCGGGCCCCGGGCGGCGGCTTATAAGGGCTGCCCCGGGCGGAGTCCCGCTCGGGTACGGCCCGGAGTCGGTTCGCGTTTTTTTTTAAATAATAACATGCAGAAAAACAAATAAAAGAAATACTAAACGGACTCCAAAAATCCCGAAATAAATTTTTCCCGACTTCAAAAATCAGGCCGGTCAAAGTGAACATTTATTTGTGGCCTAAATGCAATTTTGAAAAACGCGCCTTTTTCCTAAATTCAAATAAAATAGCGAATAAAACCAAATAAAATCTTATTTGATTTTTTATTACATCCTCAATATTTCTTTATTTTGGGAAAGTCATTTTATTCCCTCTCTCATATTTTTGTAATAGAAATTATTGAATATAAAATAAATAAAATCAAATGATCCTATTTTCAAAATTTGAGACAACTCAAATATGAAAATAACGAAATCCCCAACTCTCTCCGAGGGTCCTTGAGTTGCGAAAAATTTCTAGGATCAACCAAAATGCAATAAATATGATATGCAATGATGATCTAGTGTATAACATTCCAAATTGAAAATTTGGGATGTTACACTAATCAGCCCTCCTCTAGACATACTTTCGATCCTACAAGTGGTATCGGAGCTTTGGTCTCCATTTGCCTTGATTTCCATAGCTTTGGTGATCATAGCCTTGGTTTCACAACCTAGGAGCGTATGGCGTCTAGTGAGGGAAATTACCACCGTAGAGGTCCTTATTTTGATGGTACTAATTTTGCTAGTTGGAAGTATAAGATGAAAATGCATATTTTTGGACATAACCCCGCTGTTTGGGCTATTGTGTGTATTGTCTTGCAAGGTGAATTCTTTGATGGGAGGGAACCGAACCATGAGGCTAGCACGGAAGAGTTGAAGATGCTGCAATACAATGCTCAAGCTTGTGATATTCTCTTCAACGGATTGTGCCCCGAAGAATTCAACAAAATCAGCCGTCTTGAGAATGCAAAGGAAATTTGGGATTCTTTGATTGATATGCACGAAGGTACCGACTCCGTCAAGAATCCAAATTGGATGTGCTTCAAAGTCAACTTGACACGTTCAAAATGAAGGATGGTGAAGGTGTCGCTGAAATGTACTCTAGGCTTGCTCTTATCACAAATGAGATTGCCGGCTTAGGAAGTGAAGAGATGACCGATAGATTCATCATCAAGAAGATCCTAAGAGCCTTGGATGGAAAATATGATACCGTGTGCACATTGATCCAAATGATGCCCAGTTACAAAGATCTCAAGCCAACGGAAGTCATTGGAAGGATTGTTGCTCATGAGATGTCACTCAAGGATAAGGAAGAGCTTCACAACAAGTCAAGTGGTTCTTACAAAGCCTCA
Source organism: Triticum dicoccoides (assembly GCF_002162155.2). Taxonomy (NCBI): domain Eukaryota; kingdom Viridiplantae; phylum Streptophyta; class Magnoliopsida; order Poales; family Poaceae; genus Triticum; species Triticum dicoccoides. Next base: position 251,891,784 of record NC_041388.1, read on the forward strand.
TGTGATGCTCCCACATCATTAAGTGAGAAACAAAACTTCAATGAAGAATTGAGCCCAATGGTGAAGAACTTCAACAAGTTCGACAAGAGTAGAAGCAAGGAAAGAAGTTCCAAGTCAAGGTCCTACAATGACAAAAGATCTTCAAGTCATGAACGTAATTGCTACAATTGTGGAAGACCCGGACACTACTCCAATGAGTGTACGACTCCCTACAAAAGAAGAGAAGGTTCTCCCAAAAGAAGGAGTAGGAGATAAGAATCACCACCAAGAGAGAGAAGGAGTAGAGATGACCGTTATGATCGAAGAACATCACGGAGAAGCAAGGATTCGGAACGGAAGGACAAATCATCAAGGCACTACACAAAATAAATACATCAAGCTCACATTGGTGAGTGAGTATCTGGCTCCGACTTCGACGATCACTCCGAGAGAAGTTATCACTCCGACTCCGAATATACTCAAGACGAAGGTGTTGCCGGTCTAGCACTTGTGTCAACCAACTCCTACGAGATATTTGAGTCACCAAATGAAGGAATTGGAAGATTCTTCATGGCTAAAGGCCCAAAGGTATCACACCCCGAGTATGTTTATTTCAATAGTGATGAAGATGACTTGCTAGGTGATGATGATTTCCTTGTTGACAATTCTAGTGATGAAAACTATGATGAACTTGCTATTAATCATGCTAATCAAGAAAAAATGAATGACTATGATAAGAAGGAGATTGAGCGTCTAACTAAAGAGCTAAACACTCTTAAGGTAGCTCATGAAACTACCTTGTAAAATCATCGAGAGCTTTTAAAGACTCATGAGAAGTTACGCTTCGAAAAGCTCAACCGTGAGCAAGAGCATGGGTTCTTAAAAGTGATCAATGATGATCTTCGCAAGAAAAGTTCTTACATTGCCAAGCATTTACTTTTGTCTACTTACATGCCACAAGTTAAATCTAGCAACAAGAGTAAGAAAGATTCTTATTCTAGTAGTAACAATAATCATGCTAAACCCAATGATGTTGCTTCTAGTAGTTCTATTGATTCCACTAATGATTCTCTTAGCCAAGTTACACTTGAGCAACAAAATAGCTTATTGAAGGGAATTATAGAGAAAGGTGTTTACAAGAGCCTTGCCGGAAGTAAGCAATTTGAGGAAATTGTACGCAAGCAAGGAAGACACCGGAAGAATCAAGGTGTTGGTTTTGAACGAAAGTTCAATGCCAATGGGGTTGAGTGGGAAGAAGATCAATACCCCAAGACGAAATTTGTTCCTCAACAAGAGAAGTATGATCCTACTTCTTTCCAAGGAACACAAGCTCAAGATGATCTTCCACCACAAGACCACAAGCAAAAAGGCAAGGACAAGCTTCAAGAGGAGATTGATGAATTTGGAGAAGCTCCCAAAGCCTTCATCAAGTGGGTTCCCAAGACTACGTCAAGTTCTACTTCATCAAGTACGACTACAACTCCAAGGGTTCCCATCAAGATGGTGTGGATCCCGAAGAAGAAGAACTAGAGAGCTCTTGAGGGTGACTCCGCCAACACACTTAACTCATATCATTTTGGCGAGGACAAGTGCAAACAACTTGCATATCTTGCACTAGTTCAAGGAGTCACAAACCCTCTTCTTGGTAAGACAAGGGACAAGGTAACCTAATGCATTCATGGACATCATCTCATGTGAATATCACTCTATGTCTATGGATATCCTTGTTTGTTCCTTGTGGGACTAACCCGTGTAGGTATTGAAATTGCAACTCACTCCAAAGGGTTGCTCCAAAGGATCTACATCAACATTGAGCATCTACATCTTCAACACCTACATGAAGTCATCATCGACAAAACCCAAGGTTAGTTCATCCCTCTTAGGGGCGATATCACATCTAGGGGGAGCTTTACTCTAATCAATTGAGCTAAAGCAACTCTAATGGTGTGAACACAACAATGCTTTATGTAAAAGTGGCAACCCCACTTGTGCTTAAACGATGAGTATGACCTACGATCAAATGTTCTCATTTGACTCCTAAGTCAATATACTCATATATAGATGACCTAGTCATCGCCAAATTGCTTGATAGATGCTAGAGTGTTTGTGCATGATTTGTCACATATTTATTTTGCCATCTTATTGTGTGAGCATGTTGGTTGCATATTTTACTCATTCAAGAACATCCATTTGTTGCTTTGATTGTTTGGCTTTTTCTCTTCTGCAAAATAGATGGACAAGAATGCCTAAGAACTCCCTCTAGCTATCTATGCTTTCCTCGTCTCAAACTCTATTCATGCTACATCACAAAGTTTGATCAAGTCAGATTCGAACCACTCTGTGTGAGGAGCACTCGGAGTCCCTGATTCGTCATAGACTTAAACTTCCAAAACCTCTTGGTGCATTTCGGTATGACCAAGTCATCCATCTCAGTCACACCGAGATCACTAAGTTAATCTAGGTTTTCAATCTCGGTTCAACCGATTAGAACTTTTCGGTCACACGAGTTGCAGTAACCGCTTGCAGTTCTGCATCTCGGTGCCACCGAGTTGTTCCACTCGGTCACACCGATAGGGTCAGGTTATATATACTGACGGTTCAAATTTTGGAAAAAAAATTCCAAAACCTTTCACCCGCGTGTGACCTGCTCTGCCTCCTCGGGTCTCCGGATCGTCCTCTCGCTGCCAGCGACCTCCCGCCGCTCGTCTCCGCTGCCGTCAACGGCAATCTGCCCCGCCGTTGCCGCCGTAGCAAGTTCACCGCCGAAGTAGGGTATAAACTTGATCTTTGTGCTATTCCATAACTCCGATTCATAGCGCATTGCTTTGCCATGATTCTTGCCACGTATGAAATTATCCTGTCCAGCGAAAGCATCCCATAGATTAGATTTGATTTGAAAATTTAGGGTTAGGTCTCTGCCGAACTCATCTCGGACCGACCGAGTTGTAGAAATCGGTCTCACCGATTTGGCTTAGGCCATTGCACATGCGTTTTCGGTCTGACCAAAAATTGCAAATCGATGTGGCTGAGTTCAATTCTCTGTGAAACCCTAGCAGTCTCGGTGCCACTGAATCGTGACTCGGTCTGACCGAGTTCACTAGTTTAGGTTCCAAAAGCTGCTTCGGTATCACCGAGTTTAAAAATCGGTAGATCTGAAATGCTTTCTATGAAGAACTAAAACTAAGTTTTTAAGTCATCTATTTGGCAAAAATTCTGCACTTTGTGATGCTCATCTACTCTACCTCATCTACAACCTATTCACAGGGTCTGCTGACAGTTTGCCTGCAAGATGTCTGATCAAAGTGACAGCTAGAACAAGTCTGAGGAGCAGGTTCATATGAGTGAGGGCACTAGTCCCTCTAGCACTTCTGATGAGGGCAACAGGAGCACACCAAGCAACTTTCCCAAGGCAGCCACCAGAACAAGGAAGAAGAAGACCTCAAATTCTGAGGTTGAGGATTACGTGGATGTTGAGGAAGAAGTCAGCTCCAAGAAAAGGTGTTGAAGAAAGAGTATGGCACAGTTGCATCAACTAAGCCTGGATTGCACAAAAAGGCCCCTGCCAAGAGGGTGCCAACCTTAAAAGTTAGAGCCTCGACTCCTGAAACCTCCAAGCCAACTGAAGAGGCTGCTGGAGAAGGAAAGAAGAGAAAAGAAAGGGTCAAGAATACCACTACCAGAGTACTTGGTAGATCCTACATTATGAGAGATTCAGAAGAGGAGGAGGAGGAAGAGGATGTTGCACCAGCTCCTAGGGCTCAGAAGCTTATGGGAGATGCAATCTAGTCAGGGGCTGCTCCATCTAAGCCCAAATCTGCTCCCAAGGATGCTGCTTAGAAACCCCCAAAGCCCAAGAGGAACACCAGGAGTATACCTGCTAAGGAGAAGAACAAGGCCCCAGTGCCTGAAGCTGAAGAAGAAGAAGATGATTCTCATGTTTTGAGGAAGTTGAAGCCCAAAATTCCTGACCACAATGATGCTCATCCAGCCGCTAAGGACATGCACATCAGGAAAGATGCAGGATTGAGGTTATGGAGACAGTCTGATCCCTATGTTGTTAGGAGGAGGACTGCAGTTGACTACAGGTTCCATACATAGGAACAACAAGATTTCTATGAGACCATTCTGCTTGACAAGAAGCCCATAGTGTGTGACATGAAATGGGTGGACTGTGAGTTCATCCGGGAAAATGAAGATCACTTCCCTGGAGTGTATGACAGCTTTAAGGCTTGTGGAGTAGATGAATTCGTTGGATAAAAGCTCACCAAATGGAATGATGAGTTGATCATGCAGTTCTACTCCACTGCCCACTTCTATCCAGATGGGAGGATAGTTTGGATGTCTGAGGGTACCAGGTACCAGTCCACAGTTGATGAATGGGCCAAGCTAATCAATGCCCAGAGGAACATGAAGATGACTTGGATGTGTATGCCAAGAAAAAGAAAGACCACATCTCAATGGCAAACATGTACAAAGAGATCCCTGATAAGGCTTTGGAAACTCGCAAGCTTGGATCTATGCATTTCTTGTTGTCTGGTCTGCCTACCATTAACTGGATCTTAAGGCACACATTGCTACCCAAGTCATGAGATCACAAGATGATCAGAGGACACTCCATCAACATGCTACAAATTTTTTATGTTCCCCGGAAATTCAAAGTTATGAGCTTGATTGTAGAAACAATCAAAAGGATTGATGCCGATCAAAAGAGGAGTTGTGGGTATGCTCCACATATTCAAGAGCTCATCAACTCTAAGATGGGCACATGGAATTACTTGCTGGACAAGGAGCATCTACCTCTATATCCTAAGTTTGTAGACAACACTGTTGTGATGAATGAGGAAGAACCATCATTAGCTCAAGTCCAGGAGAGGAGAGCCAAGGAAAAGGCTGAGAAAGCTTCCCAGATGCCAAGTGTTGAAGAGGCATCTCGAGTCTTCCTGAAGAGCAAGCAAGATCAGTTAGGCTATCTAATTCAAGCTACACTAAGGATTGAGAAGGGCTTGGACACCCTAACTCAGAATCGGGAGAGCCTGGAGAGGATTGTGGAAACAAAATTCTATGATCTTGATGTAAAGATGACTGAGATTCAAACTGCAGTTGAGCAGCTTCAGGAGGAAGCATAGGAGAGGAGAGGAAAAGCAACCATTGATGCTTTTAAGCATGTGCCATGAGGTCCAAGGTCTGCTGCAGTGCCAGTCTCAGATGCTAGAGCTTCAGTGTCAGCACCAGCAGCTATGGCTCCAGTGCCACCTCCAGCACCCACTCCATCAGCTCCAACTACATCGTCGGAAGCCTTCGTCCCTGGAGTTCTATCTACACCACCTCCCGAAGACCAAGCCTGAGAGACGTATAGCACTATGCATTTTCAAACTTTTTGGTAACTTGTTGCCAAAGGGGGAGAAATATGTATAGATCACAGGCTTCGAGAGAGAGTGTCTTGCTTTTTATCTCTCTTGCTATTTTGGTTGAACTACTTTATTGTGTGCTTGTGTGAGATACTTATATGATCATGTGGTTGATCATATGCTACCTTAATGCTTGGTTGAATGATGATATCCTTTATATTCCTTATATGGTCATTCACTTGCTTGGTGATGAGTGCATGCTTTTAATTTCTATCATTTTGAGCGCTCCACCAAGATGTATGTGACATGGAAGAGTAACCCATGATCCTAATCGACTGTGCATTTGCATTCAATAGCAAATTTTCAATAATTCACAAATTTAGGGGGGAGCTCTTGCTTATCACATACTTCTCAAAGCGAATATGGTTTTCAATCTTATAATCATTTGTCAAAGCTTTGATCTATATGTTGTCATCAATTACCAAAAAGGGGGAGATTGAACGTGCAACTATCCCTGGGTGGTTTTGGTAATTCCTAACAACATATAGCTCATTGAGCTAATGCTACTTGAAGATAAATATTTAAGGAAAAGCTCAATGATTGGCATGGCATGGATTAGAAAGTGGAGCCCTCAAAATGCTAAGGACAAAAGGATTGGCTCAAGCTCATAGCACAAGACTCTACATTTCATTTTTAGTGATCCAAGATCACATTGAGTCCATAGGAAAAGCCAATACTATTAAGAGGGGGTGAGGTGTTTCTTAATGAGGTTTTTTCTCAAAGTGCTTAGTGATATGCTCCACAACCCTCAACCACTTTCTCATATCCAAATATATCCCAAACCAAAAGTCAAACTCGGCCCCACCGATTTGATCAATCCGGCGCCACCGAGTTCACCTGACATAGCCACTGCCACAAACCCTGGTCTTTTCGGTCCTATCGATAGGGATCTCTGTCTCACTGAGATGGGATTGTAATCTCTCTATTTCCCTTCGTAATGTTTCGGTCCAACCGAGATGAGCGATCGGTCCCACTGAGATTGCAATGCAAACTCTCTGTTTCCCTTTCGTAACGTTCTGGTCCTACCGAGAGAGCGAATAGGCCCACCGAGAATGCCTGAGCAACTCTAGTTAGTCTATTACCAAAATCGGTCTCACCGAGTTTGTGTAATCGGTCTCACCGAGATTACGTTATGCCCTAACCCTAATGATATCGGTCCCATCGAGTTGACATGTCGGTCCCACCAAAAACCCTAACGGTCACATTATGAACTAAATCATTCTAACCGAGTTGTATGATTCGGTCCCACCAAGTTTGGTGATTTGTGTGTAATGGTTAGATTTTGTGTGGAGGCTATATATACCCCTCCACCCACTCTTGATTCGTGGAGAGAGCCATCGGAACATGCCTACACTTCCAACATACATTTTCTGAGAGAGAACCACCTACAGTTGTGTTGAGGTCAAGATACTTCATTCCAACCACATAAATCTTGATCTCTAGCCTTCCCCAAGTTGTTTTCCACTCAAATCATCTTTCCACCAAATCCTATCCTATGAGAGAGAGTTGAGTGTTGGGGAGACTATCATTTGAAGCACAAGAGCAAGGAGTTCATAATCAACACACCATTTATTACCTCTTGGAGAGTGGTGTCTCCTAGATTGGTTAGGTGTCACTTGGGAGCCTCCGTCAAGATTGTGGAGTTGAACCAAGGAGTTTGTACGGGCAAGGAGAACGCCTACTTCGTGAAGATCTACCCTAGTGAGGCAAGTCCTTCGTGGGCGATGGCCATGGTGGGATAGACAAGGTTGCTTCTTCGTGGACCCTTCATGGGTGGACCCCTCTGTGGACTCGCGCAACCATTAGCCTTCGTGGGTTGAAGTCTCCATCAACGTGGATGTACGATAGCACCACCTATCGGAACCACGCCAAAAATCTACGTGTCTACATTGCGTTTGCTCCCTCCAAACTCCTCCCTTTACCTTCATATGCAATTGTTTTACATTCCGCTGCTATACTCTTAGAATTGCATGTGTAGGTTGTTTGCTTGACTTGTGCTAAGTTGCTAAAATCTGCCAAGAATTAAAATTGGGAAAAGGCTAGAGTTTTATTGGTCAAGTAGCCTAATCACCCCCCTCTAGACATACTTTCGATCCTACAAGAAGGTAGTATGCAGGCGGAGAGTCACCCCGGTCATAGCGCGGTAGTAACGAGCCGTCGCATCACAAAACCCCACCTCCCCGCAGTCTAAGTTTGAAGGATGAAGCAACCATCATTTCACTCTTCGTTGAATCCCCTTCTCCCTCATCGTCTTCAAGAAAGGCAACACTCGCATCTGCCACTGTTCTTCTCTCCCAACAAAGGGAAGGTAAGCCGATCCGTGATATTGGTATATTTTCATTCAGAGAAAAAAAGAACTTTTGCAAAGCAGTAACCGATCCTCACTCTCTTTTTTGTTTCATTGTCATTGCGATTGTGTTTTCCTTTCAGTGGTCTCCTACTATTCGACAGTTTCATGATGGACCAAGGAGAACCAGGCAAAGATCTGCCGATATTGGAGCAGACGCGGGAGGCTGATCCCGGCGAGACAAAGAGCTTGAAGAAGATGGAGGCAGCCACCGAGCCGACCCCAGATACGCTCACGGCCACTACTGAGGTGGTCAATGCGCCGTTTGAGGTTACAGCCCCGTGGCACTACAGGAGCAGTTTTCCCCCTTCAAGGATGTGTCCCCCCTGCTGAGCTGCCCAAGGTGATTTTATTCTTTGCCGATCTCGATTGTGGTTTTTAATCTAAGTATGTGGTGATGAATAATGCAAAATTTTATTAGCTTCGATGCCATGCTATGCATAGTGGTTTAAATAACTTGTGTTTCTTATACTGGAAAGTAATTCAGAATTTGTTTCTGTTTCAATTAGAGCCCTGATGCTAACAAGGATTGTGTGGTTGTACATGTCACTCGCTATGAGGCAGATGACCTGAATATACGCACTAGGAAAACAGAGTTTTTAGGCTGTTGGATCATGGAAGCCATTTGCGCTTATACCAATGAAGAGTTGTATTCCAGCCTCACTGTTGTCAGGCGTGTTGTCTAGGGTGTACTGAAGCACAAGAATTTCAAAGCTATCCCTTTTTTTGTGAGGCATACTGTTCTTGTCAAGCTTACGCAGGAAGATGACATGGCATGCCTCCACAAACAAGTTTATGAGTAGCAAGGCCACAAGGTTGTCTTCATGAAGGTTCATAGGATTGAGCTGCTGCCGGACGTCCTCGATGATGCTCATGGCAAGGTCCATCTTGTGTCCAGCCCAAATTAGATCGAGGCATGAAATAGTTGCCCCAGCTAGTGTTTAATAGTAGTTTGGATTGTGTTATCCGAACCTTGCCTGTTATTGAACCCTCTGGGGCTAGTACTATGTTTGAATCCGTCTATGGGAACTGCTGGTACTTTTGTGTGCCCGTGAATCATGTGAGAACCATCATAATTGTTGCCGAAACAGATGCGTCCTCACTAGTTTTTTCATGAATATGGCATGGTAAGACATAAGTTGTCATGGTTTATCATACGAGCATTGTGTGTTTTGATCAAATAGAGTACTCATTCGAGAACCGTGCGCCGACATATACATAAGTACTTGTAAACACTGTTGGTGATACCCCACTTGTAAGCAGTTGTGCAAAATACGACACATTGGCACAACTCGCTTCAACACTAGGCTATCGACCAGCTAACAATCAACAATCTGTTGTCTAACATATAAGCAACTATGTATCTTGTTACAATGGTTCATGCAGTTAACTGAGGCCACAATGTAAATTCCAAACGTTCACATGCTAGTCCAGCGTTCATGTGGAACACTCACATTAAACTCGTCTTCATAAAAAACTTGAAAAGCATAAGTTAAGCAATTTTATACATCTCAATCATTCATAGAACATAACAAACATATACTAGTTCACAGCAAAAGATAAAGTTGTGAGAAGGTTTACAAATCAGGAAAAAACAAGCAAGGCTTCTCTGAGCAAAGGGCCTCCCGGCAGGCTTAAATTTCCTGGAGTTCACTCTGGTTTTTTCTTGTTGCCACCATCCAGGGTTAGGTTCTCTCTTTCTAGAATAACCAATTATAATTGTGTTCTCAGCTGGAATGCTGAACTGAACCATGTAGTGTACTGACTAGGTGAAATTCTTGTGCATTCCACTAAATTTAAGCACTGCTATTTGCAGAAATAAGCAGACCACAATGCCTCTTGTCCACGCACCTGTCCAAAAAACCACCGTGCAGTTGTGCCAGCTAGTCCTCGGTCCATGGATGAACTGGTAGAAGGTGCATTCCGGACTACGATGCAGTTGTTTTTGCTCGTCCCTACATTGCAATCAGGAAGTAAAACATATGTATCAACTTCTTTTATATTGCCTTGGTCATTCTACCTAGTAACTACCAATGTAGGAATACCTGGAAGACGGGTGGTTAGACAACGAGAACGAGGGATAGCCATCTCATTTTGCACAGTTCTACTAAAACTGAGGTGTGTGCTTTTGATTGCGTGGATAGAAACGATATGGAGATAGACATCCCGAAATGATATGGAGACAGACATCCCTGTTTGCACGAATACGAAATATGGTTATTTAAATAGTGACAGATATTTGCAGTGGCGTATGATAACAGCAGCATCTATTGTGTTATAATTGGCACTAGATTGACAGTATGAAAGTGTCCTTAAGTAAGTAGCATCACATCACATCAACACTGCCACTAGATTAACAAGCAGAACAATAGCATTAGTATTACTGTCATGAGAGTAGTACATGGTCAGTAAATGTGCAATCAAATTTGTGCAGTTCCACTGGGATGAAGCAATGTTAGCGGTCTGAGATTTAAGTGCAACTGCAAAAACACAATTCATGAGAAATAAAGCAAGACGGAAGCACTTCATAAAATGGTGGTGGCATTGCTTCAATTTATCAACGGCAGACCATTACTTATAGTGACAATAGGTGGCATTGCTTAATGCTTCATGTGATTTTACATTAATAGTAGTGACAACAGAGGCATAAAGTGGTGATGCAAATGTGGTTGCCGAGACCGGCAAACACTCAGGCAGCATGTCTGCATTTGTCCCATTTTTTATCTCCTCGGCGACATTTTCCTATGTGAGTACAGGAAATCTAGACCTGCTCATTCTCATTTGCTTGTCCCCCAACACCCGTCACATTCTTTCCTTTTTCAACCAAGAGATAGGTCCACTTCCCCCCACCCTTCGCCATCCACCATGCTTTCTTTGTCTTTTCAAGCAAGAGACTGGTTGGGTAGCCAGTATCTACTACTTTTCCCCGTTTCCTCTTAGAACCAAGTCCTAGATTCATGCTACAGCTTTCCCACTTTCTTCCCTGTTTGAACCAACTCTTAGAGTCGACTGTATGAACTAGCTTTACCTCTAATAATAGTAAACGTTTAGGTGGCTTTGGAACAACAGACGGAAGTAGAAAAAGATCCACATGAAGCCAAGTGGGGAGCTGGGGCAGTAGAGCAAGGCAGGTTTCGAAGGAATATATACCTGAGGGTCGTCGGCATGTGGCAAAGACGGCGTCGGGAGGCCGCATCCTGTCCACAATACCACAGGGAGGAAGAAGGGGTCGGAGGCCCTCCTGAGTCGATGCTCTCTCGGAGAGAACGGCACGACCGCCGATCGGGACGCACGGGCAGCTGTTGGTCTCCTCCCTCGCCGCCGACGACAACGTGAACGATGCACCTACACCCCTACCCCGGTCGAGGTTGTCTGGCCGGATTTGTGACCAGCCTTGAGCTGAGAGAGAGAGTGTGGCCACCTATGTCTTGCTTAGATCTGGAGAGCATGAGAGAGTGAACGAGAGGAACCCTAGTAAAGCAAGCGCTAAGGCTCTTGCTTATATATATAGTGGAGTGATTTTGTTGTACCAGCTTCAAAAAAAATGCGCTCCTACATGTACTCGCGAGTGGGTATGAGAGAACTAGTGTGTGCGTGCACCGCTTCTCTTCATGAGAGTACAATATACTATGCCCAAAGAATGTTCGCCACAAGAGTAATAGTATAAGTGTGACGTGTGAGCTAAAATAAAATGTGCGGGACGTCTTTTGTTTTTTAGAAGTTCTAAGGGTAGGGTGTGAAGAGCACATATGTGTGTGACGTCTACCTGCAGATAGACGGTGGGTGCGAGAGGACTCGGGAGAGTCGTGACTCGTGAGGGTGCGTGTGCGTGAGAGAGAGGGGGCACATATCAATGCAATGCATGTGTCTGTAAATCATTATCCGACAAACGTTCGCCACAAGACTTTTCCTGACGAACGCCGTAAGAACCGTTAGATCGGCATCCAACAGTGTTAGTTTTGCCATGTCATTTAACAGAACAGCCACTCCTCCTACACACAAATCTTCCACATGAGTGTTAGCAACTGCCGTATGCTCCCTCCGTTCCAAAATGCAGTACATATTCCATCCTCATATGGTTGTCTTACATCAAAGTATTGCTTGTCTGTATCATGCATCAATGAGTTCTGAAGAGCGATTTTATTCTTTTGTGTTGTGGGTACGGCTTGACATGGCAAAGTCAAAAAAGAGCAAGGAAAATAATATAGTAGGGAGTGGTGTTACTCATTGGGAGAAATGGAAAAGGATCTGTCGTCCAGATTCTGCTGGTACTTATAGTGTAGTAGAAGGTCCAAGTCCACCGGCTAAATCTACAAACACAGTATCACCTACTCCACCAGCTGCAGCATCCGCTTCAACTAGACCAGCATCTCAATGAGTTACTCGTTCGTTTGCTCCGGAACTGGCCAGTTCCCAAGCTACCTTCACACCTAACACTACTTCCGAAGCACTGCTAACACAACAAGACTTGGCAAGATCAGATGAACCTCATGAGCATCAACACCAAGACGGTACCTGACCGAGTCAAGTTGCAGTTGCATGCTCCTTTATATGTACTCTCGCAGTTTGATGTACACTAACACTTTCCATATTCTTTGTTGAACTAGCACCATGGCGCAAGCGGAAACAGACATCAGGGATAATGCTTGACAGATTAACAAAATCTAAAGGAGGAAGAATGGAGATCCATTTTGAGGCAGGTTTAAAAAGGCCACGTGATGCTACAGAGTCAGCCAAGTTAGTATCAGAGGCAACCGTTGCTGTTAGGTGTCATGCACGTATCCTCCCAACGTGGATCCGGTACAGGAATGAGAAAGACAATACCCAGTTTAACACCTTCCTTGACCATTTATCCATAAGTAATGTTATTCATCGCAATTAGTAATATTGTCTTGCTATGTGCCATACTTTCTAGCTTCCTCCTAATAAGACTCACATTCTTTTTTCAACAAATGAGGTTCAAGTTTAATCTGAAAGATGATGCAACTAAGCAAGCATGCACTCATGTTTTTCAGTCTGCTCTACGACAGTATCGGTACCACCTTAGAAAATCTCACTTTGAAGGCAGGGCTAACAATGAAATCGCCCAAACATCTCAAGTGGAATATATTATAGATGAAGACTGGACAGCCCTCGTTAAACACTGGTCTAATCCCAAGTATCAGGTAGGCTATATGTATTTGATCAGACCACATATTAAACTTGTATTTATGTATGTGCCTTACAAGTGTATCTTCTTCTAAGCTAACTGTTTGAAGAACAAGACCAACCGTTCTAAAGTGAAATTCCAACAAACAACAGGATCTCGTAGCTATATTGCACACTGTGAGGCTCTTGTAAATAGCTGCTACTTCCTTCTTTTTTCTGTGCCATATTATCGTATCTATATTGACTTGTTCCAAATACAGAGGAAAGCCTATGCGGACCAAAAAGAACCTGAACCAAATGCAGTGCAAATCTTCAAGGATTTCCACACCAGCAAGATGGAGGGCATGAGCACACCAGTTCAAGCCGATGTTCTAAGTCCTTACTCCTCCTGCCTTTGAACTGATTGTTACTATGATGTGTTCATTTAACTACTTGGTTTGCAGCCAATGTCAGTTACTCTGTTCACTTTTATACACAGTTGTCTTATCGTATCATTTCACCTTACATGGTTTAAAAGAGATGAAGGATATTTTTTTGGTCTTGATCTGTAATCTAGTTGTTATGTTCATGTGCGCACACAATGATAAAATAGCATGTTTGTTTTATATCTATTTGCCCATGATATGAATGATGTCATACTATGTTCATCCTACTTTAAACCATGTCTCTTTATCCTTAGATGTCAACGAATGTGAGGAAATAGACAATACAGTAGGCATGCTACATGGACATATGTTCCAAAAGTGATTTTATTATGTAGTTGGCACTACAATACATGCTAATGTATTACAATAGTTCACCAAAATAAGTTATGTATAAACGTGTAACCTACTTTGTTTGTTTTGTCTCATTAGTAACTTATCTGGTACACTAATCTACAAGTTCAAACTTTCAGGAAGCTATGGAACAAATGATTGAACAGCCACAACCACCTGAAGGTGACGAGGCTACCATAGGCACAATGTCACCTCATGCTGCAGTGCGTCAGTATCTCTCCACTAACAGTGCAAAAAGCACCTTCCTACGTAATTCGGGATTGGTTGTCAAGGTAACCTCGTCCAAATCGCCTATTGAACAAAATCTTCCTGCTAGATAGAGTGATATATCTGTGCTCCAGACACAAGTCCAATCCCTAATGGACGTCGTTTTGGAAACAAGAATAGTGGTTGGCAAATGTCATCAAGATATGAATGGTTTTGAAACCAGACTATCACACATTCGCTTCGTTGTTAAAGAGCAATGGCGGAAAAAGGTGAAGATCGTGCCGCTCCATCAGATTCTACAGCCTGAAACATTAGCACTCAGGTCAAATGATATGTGCTTCTATACATCTGATGGTGCTTTTATCTGCAAGGACTGTAAACTTTATGCCAACAGGCCTTTTGTTGTATGGTTGGAATTTATTTTGTTGTGATACAACATTTATGATGCTGCCAAAGGCTGCAGTAATTACGACGCTATTTTGTATAGTGTAGGTTTATCTTAGTAATGTATTCGGCCGAAAGCTCCGTAGGAGCCCAACATGCCAACATTCGTCGGGCCCATTCCAATTGGGCTAAAAACGATTATGGGACGAAATTTGCATGTAGCCCACTAAAAATATCTGGGCCTAAATCAGCATAAGCTTTCATATTTTTCTGGTAGGCCTATGCCCATAGTGGGCCTTTAACAGGCCTAAACATAATTTGGGCCCTCAGTAACAATAGGTCGTTTACAGGTGTAAATATCTCGAGCCCATAAAAAGCATGGCCCTTTAATAGACCGAAAGTGAGATTGGGCCCTGATTGTGCCAAATAACCCACTGGTCTTAGCAGGCCGAAATGGTGGCCCATTTACGATGCGGATCTTTCACAGGCCGAAATTCAGACGGGCCGTAAATGTGTCGACCTAATACACGGACCTTTAATAGGCCGGCAGTTTGGTCGGACTAGATTATCGTCATTTTTATATGGGCCGTTAATGGGCCCGATGTGACATTGGGTCACATATGGCCCATGGATTTCGTCCGACGTTAACAGGCCGAAAATCACAACAGGTCGAAAGTGGCCCAAATCTATAGTGGGCCTCTAACAGACCGAATGTCAGACATGGTCGAATATGACCCAAATCCTTCACGGTCGTTTATGGGACGAAAGTTCAATGGCCTGTAAATGGGCCCAAATGAAGCAGGACCTTTAATAGGCCGGAAATACACCGAGCCGTAATTCGGCCCATATACTTAGCAGACTGTTAATGGACTAGAAGTGACCATGGGCCGCGATGATGACAAGTTTAGGACAGGCCATTGATGGGCCGATTTGACACTAGCCATACGGGCCTTAACTGAGAATGTTGGGCCTTTAGCTAGGCCGGCCCATTATGGTCTGCAAAATCTTGTGGGCCTTTAGCTGGGCTGGCCCATTGTGGTCCGCTAAATCTTGTGGGCCTTTAGCTGGGCCGGCCCATTAAGGTCTGCAAAAGCTTGTGGGCCTTTAGCTAGGCCGGCCCATTATGGTCGCTAAATCTTGTGGGCCTTTAGTTGGGCCGGCCCATTTAAACTTTATGGGCCACTTTTGGGCCCGTCCACGTGTCAACATATCATAGGCCCATCTCGACCGTTGGATGAGTGACACCTGTGCCAACGCGGAGCTGACGCGTGGTTCCGTCGGCCAATGAGAATTTTACACATGGAAAATCGACATTGGTCGTGGCTGTTAACGGGTTATTGGATCCAAAACCGGACCCAATAGCTTAACGGCGTCCCGTTACAGTGGATGCCACGTGTCAGTCACCCTTGACGAAAGCACTTCTATGGCGCACGATTTATCGTCATGGAAGTGGACACTTATGTCAGATCACGGGTTCCGGCAAAACCCTCAAGGTTCGAACACTGGGGTGCGTGCGAAGATCTCCCCCCTACCGATCCACGTCCTAGCTTTACTAAGATCTTACGGGCTAACTCGATGAACTCACAACACAAAGGACACAAGATTTATACTGGTTCGGGCCACCGTTGTGGTGTAATACCCTACTCCGGTGTGGTATGGTGGATTGCCTCTTGGCTGAGGATGAATAGTACATGGGAAAGAACAGCCTCCTAAGGAGAGGTGTTATTGTGCTTGGTGAACTTGTGGTTGTCCTGGTCTCTCTTGGTCCGACCGATCAATCGACCCCCCTACTAGGGTGGTGGCTAGTCCTATTTATAGAGGCCCTAGTCCTCTTCCCAAATATTGAGCGGGAAGGGAGCCAACAACGGCCAATTTGAAAGGGGATAGCTAGTACAGCCTATCCTGACAAAAGCAGTCTTCGCATGCAAAAGGCTCTGGTGGTGACGCCGTCTTGGGCTCCACGGTGACCTCCGTCTTGCCGTCCTTCTGGTTTTGGTCTTGTTGCACTGATATGGAAACCTTTGCTTGACGCCTCGGTACTCCGCACCTACGCCTGCTTCCTTAGCACCAAAGAGGAAACAAGGACACTATGCACGCTGGCACCCGCCTGGCCTTGGTCGTCATGGCTCACATCACTAGAACCTCGCGAGGTTTGCCTGGCCTTGAACTCTCCGCCCCTCGCGAGCTAGCCTGGTGAGGCCGCTCCTGAGGAGGTCTTGTGTCGTCTGCCTCGCGAGGGTCTTGAGTCCTTGCTGGTGATGATGGGCCGTACGGGCCCGCTTGCAGAGCCACGCCGTGGCCCGCAGGCAGGCAAGTCTAGGGACCCCCGTTCCTAGAACGCCGATAGTAGCCCCCGGGCCCAAGGCGCACTCGGGCTTGGCTTCAAGGCGAAGCCAAAGGGGCAAGGGCGGAGCGCCGCGGGGCCCAATAGCCTGCGGCCTTGGTCGACACGTGGTGGTTGATTGGACGTGGGCGTCCCCGCTTCCCCACGCTGCCTCGGCAACTGCCTGACTGTCAAAAGGTTGGAGTGGGCAGCATTTTCCTTCACTGCTTCCTTTCGCCTTGCTCGGATCCCCTTTCTTGCGTCATGCCTCCAAAATCTCCAGATCTACTCCTATCCTTCCTGCATCGGCGACCAATGGCGGCCCGGAGGGTCAAGCCTACCTCGTCGTCGGCTTGGTACGAGCCAGCTCTCAATGCGCCCAACGTTTCGGAGAAGAACCTCGCCGCCACACGCTTGCTGACAGCGGGGGAAAGCAACGAGAAGGGGAAGACTGGATTCCGGGACGGCTCCGACATGCCGGAGCCCGAGGGAAGCACCTTCTACCCCTTCTTCACGAGCAGCATCACCGCTGGGCTGGTTCCCCCCTTCTCTGACTTCTTTTACGAGGTCCTTGATCACTACGGGCTACAGGCGCTGCATCTTCATCCCAACTCCATCCTTCTCTTGTCGATCTTCGCCTACTACTGCGAGGCATACCTCGACGTGATGCCGTCTGTGGCCCTTCTACGCCACTTCTTCTTCCTCTGCGCTGATAACCCACAAGTATAGGGGATCGCAACAGTTTTCGATAAGTAAGAGTGTCAAACCCAATGAGGAGCTAGAGGTAGAACAAATATTCCCTCAAGTTCTATCGACCACAGATACAACTCTACGCACGCTTGACGTTCGCTTTACCTAGAACAAGTATGAAACTAGAAGTACTTTGTAGGTGTTGTTGGATAGGTTTGCAAGATAATAAAGAGTACGTAAATAAAAAGTAGGGGCTGTTGTAAGTAAAGAAGCAATAAAGTAAATATAGCGAGTGTGGAAAATTGGTGGTAGGAGTTGCGAAATTGCCCCTAAGCAATTGACTACTTTACTAGACCGATAGCAAGTATTATGTGGGAGAGGCCACTGCTAGCATGTCATCCCTGACTTGGAATTCTATGCACTTATGATTGGAACTATTAGCAAGCATCCGCAACTACTAATGTTCATTAAGGTAAAACCCAACCATAGCATTAAGATATATTGGTCCCCCTTCGATCCCGTATGCATCAATTTCTATACTAGGTTGAAGTTTCTGTCACTCTTGCCCTCCAATACATAGTCCTATAAACATACAACTAACCCTAGGGTGTGATCCACGCACGCAATCATATGATGGGCACCAAAGGACAGCAACATAACCACAAGCAAATTAAATCAATCATAGCAATTCATCAACCACCGATAGGACAACGAAAATCTACTCAGACATCATAGGATGGCAACACATCATTGGATAATAATATGAAGCATAAAGCACCATGTTCAAGTAGAGGGTACAGCGGGTTGCGGGAGAGTGGACCGCTGTAGATAGAGGGGGGAAGGTGATGGATATGTTGGTGAAGATGGCGGAGGTGATGATGGCCCTCGGTGGCATTTCGGTGCCACCGGAAGCAAGGGGGAGAGAGCCCCCCTCCTTCTTCTTATTCTTTGACCTCCTCCCTAGATGGGAGAAGGGTTTCGCCTCTGGTCCATGGCCTCCATGGCACGGGAGGGGCGAGAGCCCCTCCGAGATTGGATATGTCTCTCTGTCTCTCTCTGTTTCTGCGTTGTGAGATTCTTCCCTTTCACCGTTTCTTATATTCCCGGAGATCCGTAACTCCGATTGGGCTGAAATTTTAACACGATCTCTATCCGGATATTAGCTTTCTTGCAGCGCAAGAAGGGCATCAACCGCCTTACGGGTGGCCCACGAGGGTCAGGGGCGCGCCCAGCGGTGGCAGGCGCGCCATCCTGCCTCGTGGCCACCTCGGGCACCGTCTCGCGTGGATTTTTCTTCCCAAAAATCATATATATTCCAAAAAAATCTCCGTCAGTTTTTATCCCGTTTGGACTCCGTTTGATATGGATATTCTGCAAAACAAAAAACATGCAACAAACAGGAACTGGCACTGGGCACTGGATCAATATGTTCGTCCCAAAAATAGTATAAAAAGTTGCCAAATGTATATGAAAGTTGTAGAATATTGGCATGGAACAATAAAAAATTATAGATACGACGGAGACGTATCAGCATCCCCAAGCTTAATTCCTGCTCGTCCTCGAGTAGGTAAAAGATAAAAAAGATAATTTTTGATGTGGAATGCTACCTAGCATAATATTGATCACATATCTAATCATGGCATGAATATTAAGATACGAGTGATTCAAAGCAATAGTCTATCATTTGGCATAAAAACAATAATACTTCAAGCCTACTAATAAAGCAATCATGTCTTTTCAAAATAACATGGCCAAATAAAGTTATCCCTACAAAATCATATGGTCTGGCTACGCTCCATCTTCACCACACAAAATACTCACATCATGCACAAACCCCGATGACAAGCCGAGAAATTGTTTCATACTTTTTAACGCGCTTCATCATTTTCAACCCTCACGCAATACATGAGCGTGAGCCATGGATATAGCACTATAGGTGGAATAGAATGGTGGTTGTGGAGAAGACAAAAAGGATAAGATAGTCTCACATCAACTAGGCGTATCAACAGGCTATGGAGATGCCCATCAATAGATATCAATGTGAGTGAGTAGGGATTGCCATGCAACGGATGCACTAGATCTATAAGTATATGAAAGCTCAAACTAAAACTAAGTGGGTGTGCATCCAACTTGCTTGCTCATGAAGACCTAGGGCATTTGAGGAAGCCCATCGTTGGAATATACAAGCCAAGCTCTATAATGAAAATTCCCACTAGTATATGAAAGTGATAACTCAAGAGACTCTCTATATGAAGAACATGGTGCTACTTTGAAGCACAAGTGTGGTAAAAGGATAGTAACATTGCCCCTTCTCTCTTTTTCTCTCATTTTTTTGTTTTTTTGTTTTTTTTTGTAGGCTTCTGTGGC
>NC_041388.1:251911615-251915850 GCF_002162155.2 Triticum dicoccoides
GCTTCTTTGGCCATTTCTATTTTGATAACCTCACATGGGACAATGTTCTAATAATGATGATCATCACATTTTTATTTACTTACAACTCAATATTACAACTCGATATCTAGAACAAAGATATGACGCTATATGAATGCCTCCGGCGGTGTACCGGGATGTGCAATGATCTAGCGTAGCAATGACATCAAAAAAACGGACAAGCCATGAAAACATCATGCTAGCTATCTTACGATCATGCAAAGCAATATGACAATGAATGCTCAAGTCATGTATATGATGATGATGAAAGTTGCATGGCAATATATCTCGGAATGGCTATGGAAATGCCATGATACGTAGGTATGGTGGATGTTTTGAGGAAGGTATATGGTGGGTTTATGGTACCGGCGAAAGTTGTGCGGTACTAGAGAGGCTAGCAATGGTGGAAGGGTGAGAGTGCGTATAATCCATGGACTCAACATTAGTCATAAAGAACTCGCATACTTATTGCAAAAGTTTATTAACCCTCGAAGCAAAGTACTACTACGCATGCCCCTAGGGGGATAGATTGGTAGGAAAAGACCATCGCTCGTCCCCGACCGCCACTCATAAGGAAGACAATCAATAAATCCTCATGCTCCAACTTCGTTACATAACGGTTCACCATACGTGCATGCTACGGGAATCACAAACCTCAACACAAGTATTTCTACAATCCACAACTACCCACTAGCATGACTCCAATATCACCATCTTTATATCGCAAAACTATTGCAAGGGATCAAACATATCATATTCAGCGATCTACAAGTTTATTTAGGATTTTATGACTAACCATGTGAATGACCAGTTCCTGTCATCTCTCTAAATAGATATAAGTGAAGCAAGAGAGTTCAATTCTTTCTACAAAATATATGCCCACCCTCTAACAAATATAAGTGAAGCAAAAGAGCATTCTAGAAATGGCGGTTGTCTATGTAAAGAGAAACAGGCAATCCAAACTTCAAATGATATAAGTGAAGCACATGAAGCATTCTATAAAGCCATACTCAAAAGATATAAGTGAAGTGCATATGAGCATTCTATAAATCAACCAAGGACTTTCTCATACCAGCATGGTGCATAAAAGAAAAATGAAAACTAAATGCAAAAGACGCTCCAAGATTGCACATATCACATGAATGAAACGAATCCGAAAACATACCGATACTTGTTGAAGAAAGAGGGGATGCCTTCCGGGGCATCCCCAAGCTTAGACGCTTGAGTCTCCTTGAATATTTACTTGGGGCGCCTCGTGCATCCCCAAGCTTTAGCTCTTGCCTCTCTTCCTTCTTCTCACATCGAGACCTTCTCGATCATCGAACACTTCATCCACACAAAACTTCAACAGAAAACTCGGTAAGATCCGTTAGTATAATAAAGCAAATCACTACTCTAAGTACTGTTGAAAACCAATTCATATTTAATTTTTTCAGTGTGTCTACTGTAATATAACTTTTCCATGGCTTAATCCACTAATATAAATTGATAGTTTCATCAAAACAAGCAAACTATGCATCAAAAACAGAATCTGTCTAAAACAGAACAGTCTGTAATAATATGAACATTCACCATACTTCTGATACATGAAAAATTCTACCAAAATTAGAAAAATAAAAAAATTGTATAGCAAGACAGTGCAAAAAGAATCAGAACCATTTGACGTTCCAGCTAAAAATGTAAAATTGCGCACTACATCCAAAGTTTCTGTCCTGCACCGTACAAACCATCAAGCAAATGTAAACATCCTAAAGGCAAACCTTGGCACATTATTTTTATTTCTAAACTTTATAAATGCACACAACAGAAATAAATGACTCTCTAAAACTTCCGGGTTGTCTCCCTGGCAGCGCTTTCTTTAAAGCCATTAAGCTAGGCATATAGTGCTCAAGTAATGGATCCACCCGGATCCCAAGGTATATCAAAGCCAATTTTAATTAACAATAATTTGTAATTTAGTAGTGAGCACAAAGTAACATATATCATATAACCATGAAGTCTAACTCTCTTCCTATGCATCGGCATGTCATAAAAGAACAATTCATGCACACAAAGTAAAGGCCAATGCATAGTATAAATAGTTCCTTGCAATTTTATCGTATTGGAAACATAGAGAGGT
Source organism: Triticum dicoccoides (assembly GCF_002162155.2). NCBI lineage: Eukaryota > Viridiplantae > Streptophyta > Magnoliopsida > Poales > Poaceae > Triticum > Triticum dicoccoides. The sequence continues at coordinate 251,913,753 of NC_041388.1, forward strand.
GGAGATATACTTCCTCTCTCATAATAATTGCAAGTAGGAGCAGCAAGCACATGCATATTATATTCATCAAAATCATCATGTGCAACGGTAAAAGGCAACCCATCGATATAATCCTTAATAAGAGCAAACTTCTCCGATATAGTGTAGTTTGGAGAATTCAAAAAGATAATAGGACTATCATGTGTGGGTGCAATAGCAACAATTTCATTTTTAACATAAGGAACTATAGCAAGTTCATCTCCATAAGCATAATTCATATTGGCATCTTGGCCACAAGCATAGCAAGCATCATCAAAAAGGGATATTTCAAAAGAATCAACGGGATCATAGCAATTATCATAGCATTCATCCTTCGGTAAGCACGAAGGGAAATTAAACAATGTATGAGTCGAAGAGTTACTCTCTTTAGAAGGTGGGCACGAGTGATCAATCCGCTCTTCCTCCTTTTGTTCTTCGCTCTTCTCCTCATCTTTCTCATCCAATGAGCTCATAGTTTCATCAATTTCTTCTTCCATAGACTCCTGCAAAATATTAGTCTCTTCTTGGACAGCGGAGACTTTCTCAATAAGTGCATTAATTTTGTAATTGTATTCATAATTCTCATAACAATATTTCAGGATAGCTAAATTTTCAGGTCTATAAACAGCATCATCAAAATCTTCAAACTCCTTAAACATAGATTCAATTTCATAAGCACCCATAAAAGCAACAAATTCTTCTATTTGTTCCACATCATAGTAATCATATATACCATTAGCATAAGAAGCTAAGGTCTTATTATCATTAAGTTTGCATGAAAAGGGAAGGTGTGGAGCCTTCATCCTAGAGCAACAGGTATAATCATATCTCAAGCATAGTTGCCTAGCATACCAATTCAATATATGAATTTGATCCCATAATAGTTTCCCTTTTTGTGTCAAGCGGTAATCCCTAAAGTATTCACGTTGATCCAACGTTACTCCCATTACATAATTGAATGGGGTTTTCTCAGGATTATTAAAGTAGTACATAATATCTTTCACATAACCAGCATCAAGGGTTTTAGGAGGTTCCCCATCTCCATGAGCAGAAAGTACACCTAATTTTTTTGGTATTTCGTGTTCCATATCCATAACAAAAGATAAAGAACAACTAAGAACAGCAAATAAAAATTACTTAGTGATAAATCAAACAAGCACACACGAGAATATTCACACCATGCTATTGCTCCCCAGCAATGGCGCCAGAAAAAGGTCTTGATAACCCACAAGTATAGGGGATCGCAACAGTTTTCAATAAGTAAGAGTGTCGAACCCAACGAGGAGCTAAAGGTAGAACAAATATTCCCTCAAGTTCTATCGACCACCGATACAACTCTACGCACGCTTGACGTTCGCTTTACCTAGAACAAGTATGAAACTAGAAGTACTTTGTAGGTGTTGTTGGATAGGTTTGCAAGATAATAAAGAGTACGTAAATAAAAAGTCGGGGCTGTTGTAAGTAAAGAAGCAATAAAGTAAATATAGCGAGTGTGGAAAAGTGGTGGTAGGAGTTGCGAACTTCCCCTAAGCAATTGACTACTTTACTAGACCGATAGCAAGTATTATGTGGGAGAGGCCACTGCTAGCATGTCATCCCTGACTTGGAATTCTATGCACTTATGATTGGAACTATTAGCCAGCATCCGCAAGTACTAATGTTCATTAAGGTAAAACCCAACCATAGCATTAAGATATATTGGTCCCCCTTTGATCACGTATGCATCAATTTCTATGCTAGGTTGAAGCTTCTGTCACTCTTGCCCTCCAATACATAGTCATGTCAACATACAACTAACCCTAGGGTGTGATCCATGTGCGCAATCATATGATGGGCACCAAAGGACAGCAACATAACCACAAGCAAATTAAATCAATCATAGCAATTCATCAACCACCGATAGGACAACGAAAATCTACTCAGACATCATAGGATGGCAACACATCATTGGATAATAATATGAAGCATAAAGCACCATGTTCAAGTAGAGGGTACAGCGGGTTGCGGGAGAGTGGACCGCTGTAGATAGAGGGGGGGAGGTGATGGAGATGTTGGTGAAGATGGCGGAGGTGTTGGTGTA
>NC_041388.1:251916058-251998946 GCF_002162155.2 Triticum dicoccoides
GGGAGAAGGGTTTCCCCTCTGGTCCATGGCCTCCATGGCACGGGAGGGCCGAGAGCCCCTCCGAGATTGGATCTGTCACTCTGTCTCTCTCTGTTTCTGCGTTCTGAGATTCTTCCCTTTCACCGTTTCTTATATTCCCGGAGATCCGTAACTCCGATTGGGCTGAAATTTTAACACGGTCTCTATCCGGATATTAGCTTTCTTGCGGCGAAAGAAGGGCATAAACCGCCTTACGGGTGGCCCACGAGGGTCAGGGGCGCGCCCAGGGTGGCAGGCACGCCCCCTGCCTCGTGGCCACCTCGGGCACCGTCTCGCGTGGATTTTTCTTCCCAAAAATCATATATATTCCAAAAAAATCTCCGTCAATTTTTATCCCATTTGGACTCCGTTTGATATGGATATTCTGTGAAACAAAAAACATGCAACAAACAGGAACTGGCACTGGGCACTGGATCAATATGTTAGTCCCAAAAATAGTATAAAAAGTTGCCAAAAGTATATGAAAGTTGTAGAATATTGGCATGGAACAATAAAAAATTATAGATACGACGGAGACGTATCATGCGCCAAGGAGGGTCACGCCTCCGGGTGTGTTAATTTCATCGCGGCCGGCAAGGCCAACTCGATCTCGAAGACGGGGAAGAAAGTCGATGGCTTCTGGAGCAAGTGGGCCATGATGGATGCTAAATGCATCCACCCATGTTTGACGCTGCCGACGGAGAGGCCCAGTCCGACAAGGGGTGGTCCTGCATGAAGCTCACCGACGAGCAGGCGACGTTGGTGCTGGAGCAGATGAAGTCCGACCTAAAGCCGGGCAACGCGAAGGCGGCGAAGATCACAGGGGCCATGCTCCTGAGGGAATTCCTGGTGCTGCGCGTGGCCCCGCTTCAAGCCCGCATGCGCCCCTTATGGGAGCTTGGGGACGAAGAGGACAAGGTTTGCTTGAGCTCGAAGGCCTTGTCTGGTGAGGAGCTGACCGCTGATCTCGCCTCCTGGTTGGGGACGATCAGGAGTATCCGCCAAATGTCTTCACTCCCTTGTTCAGCCACAAGGGCGGGGAGCTGGTCGTTGCCTCTAGGCCGACCTTTGACGGGCGCGGACTGGTGCCACCGGTGCTCACCGGGGCCCCTACGGTGCCGACGTCGGTGGAGTTGTCTTCTGGTGAGTCCCACGGGGAGGAAGAAGAGGAGGAGGAAGACCCGGAGGTGACCCCCGAAGTGACGGGGGAGACCTTCCCCTTGACTAAAGCTGACATCCTTCGTGTGTTTCCTAATGACAATGACATCGGCGACCTCCTGGAGAGGGAAGAGTCGCCCGTCGTCCCGACGAGGGACCGATCGACGTTGATCTCCCGGGATGATGCTTCTGTTCTGACGCCGCCTGGATCCGCTTCCGGCCCAACCGCCACCCCTGCTTCTGCTTCCGGAGCTGGCGCGCCCGCGCCTCGGGTTACGAAGCTCTCCGGCTTCAAGCTTACCAAGCGGAGGGTGGACTACGCTGTTGTGGACCAGTAAGTGCTTGAGCTTCATCTTGTTCTTGCTTATACTATGGGAAAACTTTGTTTTTGCCACTCTAGCTTTTGCCTACTCTTATGCCACTCTAGATTTTGATATATCACTTCTGCCACTCTTAGTTTTTGACAATACATCACAAATGCCATTTAGTGGCAAAAGTAATAACTTTTCATTTCACTTTTGCCACTCTAGATTTTGACAATGTATCGCAATTGCCACTCTAAAATTATTGCTTTTGCCACAGAATCGCAATTGTGATGTATTGTCAAAAACTAAGAGTGGCAAAAGTGAAATGTCAAATTCTAGAGTGGCATAAGCAAAGTGGTCAAAAGGAAGAGTGGCAAAAACAAAGTTTTCCCTTATACTACTGCCTCTTGACGTTCGTCCTTGTTTTTGCTGTTGTTGCTTGTTTCCGACTCTTTTTCCGAGTTGTACAACCAGGCCGACGCCTGTGGTGAAGAGGAGGAGGGATAGCGAGGTGGTGCTTCTTGAGTCCGGGTTGCCTCCTGCGACCACGCCCCTCTCCCTGAGCAAAGGTGGGGACGGTGCTCATGCTTCTCCAGCCCGATCATCCTCGCGAGGCCGGGAGGAGCATCCTCGGGAGGAGTCAGCCCCCGAAGCGTCGCTGACTCAGGAGGTGCCAGCATCCGGCTCGAGCGCTAAGGTCCAAGAGGCTTAGGACCTTCTTGCCTCTCAGGCCATGGTGACGACGCCTCTTCTTCCTTCTACGCCACTACTCCCAGGTTCTTCTGCCTCCTCTCTTGTCTTGGAGCATGCCCTTTTAGAGATGACTCAGATGCGGGAAGATCTCCTGGGCGCGGATCCACGCCTGGTAGCCACGCGCCTGGAGCTGGCCTCTGGATGGCTTCAGTCTAACGCAGCAGTCCGAGCGGCGCTAGGCCAGGCCGCGACGACCTCCAAGAAGGAGAAGCGGGCTGTAGCCCAAGCTGCGGTCGATCGCGAGGTGGCGCTGAAGGACGCCGAAGCCACCCACGACCACTGCCGGGCGCTGGAGGACGAGCTGAAGAGCCTGCGTGATGAGCGCGCAGAAGAAGCTCGTGGCCGTCAGGCGAAGGAGGAGGAGATGAAGGCCCGGGAGGACGCCATCAAGGACCGTGACACCGAGCTGGGGGAGTTGGTGAAGGCGCAGGCCACTGAACGCAGCCGGCTGGAGGAGTTGGAGCGGAAGGTGGAGGCGAAGGGGGTCGATCTTGATGCCAAGGCGAAGGTTCTGGCCGAGGACCGCGCGGCCTTCACGCTTCTAGAGAAGAGGTCTCGTGACGCCCTAAAGTCACTCTATGAGAAGGTCTTGGAGAAGTCGTTGGCCACCAATGAGGACGGCCCCGCCCAGTTGCTTCCCTACTAGATCGATGCGCTTGAGGAAGTCGTGTGTGGCATCAGCCCCATGGTAGAGGCAGAGGCTCGCGTCCTTTCCTCCGCCGCGCTCACGCGTGTCTTCAGTCATGAAGGGTCAGGTGGAAGCCCTACTGGAGAAGTTCGACGCCTTCGCCCCCACGCCTTCGACTGGTGGTGCAGGTGAAGACGACGCCACCCAGGAGGAGGCACCTCTTGCAGGTGCCGGCGGTGTCGAGGGATGACTGGCTTGCAGCTTCTTTCCTGTTGAAACTCCTACAGCATGTAGCATGCCTCGTGGAGGCGTTTAAACTTGTGTTTGGTATTCGGTGAACAATATGTCTTGTAATATTTGCTTTGAGATTTTGCGATTTTCTTCCTATTTTCCTTATGTTCTACATCGGCAGAGCCCGACCCCGCGCATACCTCAATCGCTGTTGGACGGACCGGAGACCAGGACGGACCCAAGGAGCGAGGGGCTACGTGACCAGTTAGGCTCCTGAGTCGCGATGCTCAGGAGTCCCCCTTGACGCGCAAACAGCTTGTGGAAAGGAGATGCAATGGTTTGGTCTTGTGTTCTACGTCGGCAGGGACCGACCCCGCACATACCTCAATCGCCGTTGGGCCGACTGGAGACCAGGACGGACCAAGGAGTGAGGGGCTACGTGCTCAGTTAGGCTCCTGAGTCACGATGCTCAGGAGTCCCCCTTGACGTTCAAACGACCTTCGTACCTTAGCTCCGCTTGGGAGGGCGCGCGACAACCAGGTCTGAGGGACCTGGCAGGGTGGCGTACACTCGGGCATGACCCGAGCGTAGCCCTCGTGCCCAGCCCCCTCGCGCGGCTCTCCCGAGGGGAGGCGTTGCGTTGAGGCCAGACACTGAGCCCGAAGGCTCCCTGAGGTTGAAACGGCCGTGAGACCGCCCTCAGTTGTTTATCACCAGGACGGACCATGGCGCTTCCGCATTTGCACGGGCATAGCCGCTCCTCGGCAGTGTCGACTGCCAGCACGGAGCATGGTGCTTCCACTGGTACGTGGGAGGGGACTCCCTACTGCGGAGAGCCCCCGGGGCGTGTACAGCCCTGCCCTGACACGTGGCTTGCACGGCAAGGCTAGACGAGGTGTGTTTGGGCACTCGTGAGCCAGCACAGGACTCACGAGGCCCTACCTCAAGGCGGGTTGCGCCTGGTCTTGATTCTTGTTCGCTGTCTTGGTCCTGCGGGGTGGTTAGACAACCTGCGCTGAACGAATCTCCTGAGTTATCGCGTGAGAAAGCCAAGCACCAACAGCCCCAGGAGGTGGCACGGACGGTGCCGGCCCGCTAGAGAGATCTGGGCCGTTGGATTTACCGATGCTGCAGGGACGGGCCCGAGCACAGACGCCGTGCCTAATCCTCTCACGTGAAGGGTCCTGAAGAAAGACGACCGGCTTGCGGCTCCCGCGATGGGCGACAATCAAGCAAGTGATAGTCATAGATAGATTAAGCATGAAAGGCAACCTAGCTCAGGTAAATGCATAACGATACACGCCACTGGGTCCGTCCCGAGCGGCTTGGGGATGATGCAGCCCGAGGGGCGCCCCCAGCAAGGTAAGCTAAAGACATAAACAAGGAAAGATACATGCCACAGGGACGGACCCACGCGGCCTGGGAATAATGCAGCCCCCTGGGCTCTCCCAGCTAAATGAACTTGGAAAATGTCACCTGGTTCCATTGATGGAGGGGTGTTGAGGCAGCTGAAGGTATGCGGCGAAGGGATTGCCCCTCACGAGCCACCGGGGCCCAGAGCCTCGGGAGGCTCTGGGGGTCCCGGCGGTTCCTTGAGGACCGTCTCCATCTCCGCCAAGATTGCGTGGTGCCTGGCCTCCTGACCCGCCATGATGCTCCGCATGTTGCGCTGGAAGGCAGCGACCACACTCGGCATGCCAAGCGGCATGCAAACGTAGCTGTGAGGTGGACCTTCACAGCGCCCAACACGCGAGGGCCAGGAGCGCTCCTGAGATGCGGCTTGGTTGAGCCCTGGTATGTCCATGCAGATGTGCAGCTCACCACCCTCACCTGGGTGGGGAGCAGCGCCAGGTGGGCGGCGGTCGCTGTGTATTGCTCTTGCTTCCTGTAGCTCATGGGATACCTTGGTGATGAACTCCTGAGCGCCGGGCGCTCCTTGCCCAGTGTCCTCCTGAAGAAGACGTGTCGCGAAACACGCCTCCAAGTGGTGCCCGAGCGCCTCCCTTGTGACGTTGGCGAGGTTTGAGGCCCTCCAGAAGAGAGCCCCCGAGCCCTGCCCTAGGAGGGCACCGAGTGCGTCTTCATATGCGATAGAGGGAGGAACCCCAGGTGCGGGCGCTGATCCTGACAAGGTGCCACCCGCGGCGCTGCCCTCCTGAGGTCCGGCACAGAGTTGCTGCTTCTTCTTCTTCTTGGGGACGACCTCAGGAGGGTATCGAGCTGCATTGTTGCCGGGGTCTTTGATTGACGTTGCTTGGAAGGCGCGCTCGAGGAGCACACCGCATCTCTTTCTTCGCAGGGGACTATGATGATCCCACCGCTTCCTGGCATCTTGAGGACGTTCTAGCCGTGGTGCGTCACGACCATGAACTTGGACAGGGCCGGATACCTGAGGATGGCATTGTATGGCAGACGGATGTGGGCTAAAGTTGATGGGCTCGGTGCAGTAGTTGTTGCACTGTCCGAAGGTGACTGGGAGGCGGGCCTGACCGATCGGCATGGTGGAGCCGTCGGTCACTCCTGAGAAAGGCTTGGTGGGCTGAAGCTGATTATACGGCACTTGGGGGCTGTCGAACGTCTCGACGGACAGGACATTGAGCCCTGCGCCGCCGTCGATGAGGGTCTTGGTGACTTGCACGTTGCTGATGACGGGTGAACAAAGCATCCGAAAGATGTCGGCGGTAGCCGCGCACTTGAGCTGGTCTGCTGAGCTGAATGTGATGGCGCACTAGGACCACCTGAGCGGGCGCGTGGCCTCGAGCTTGGGGAGGACTACATTCACCTCATGAGTAAACTGTTTGAAGATACACTGTGTGGCTGGGGCTTGAGCTCCGCCCAAGATGCAGGCTGGAAGCCCCCAGCCCCCTCGTCTTGGTGGTGGTCGTCGTTCCTTCTTGGTGGTGGCGGCAGTGGAGGGAGACTGGCGTTTCCCTGAGGATGATCCTCATGATGCTGATCCCTCCAGGCGCCCTCGCGAGGCTGATCCTGCCAGTGGTCCTCACGAGGCCGGTCGTGCCACTCCTAGCGCGGGCCACGGTCATCCCAGTGTCCGCCACCACGTCCTCCTCCTCGACCGTAGCCCCGGTCGTTGTGCTCGGGGCGTCAACCAAAGCGTCCTTCTCGAATGGCTCTGAGCTCTTGACAGTCACTAGTGTTGTGGCTATGCAGGTTATGGAAGGCGCAGAACGGTCGGCTGCTCTTGGATGACTCGGGCTGGTCCCTGCCGCGCTTTGTGTCCGGCTCCACCGCGAGCACAGCTGCTCCCTTGTGCTTCACGTCTTTGGCCTTGGCTTTCTTCTCCTCCGGGTCTACAGTCAGGAGCTCGAGGAGGGAGAGGCACCCCTCCTCAGCTCTTGCGCACTTGGTCGCCAGGTTGAACAGCTCCAGAGACGTGCACAGCTCCTCGTGGATGGCGAGCTCCTCCTTCATCTTGACGTCGCGAACACCATTGGAAAACGCAGAGATGATGGCCTCGTCTGTCACCTTGGGGATCTTGAGGCAAACATTGTTGAAGCGCTAGATGTACTTCTGGAGGGTCTCTCCTGGTTGTTGCTTGACGCAGCATAGGTCACCCACAGCCAGTGGGCGGTCGCGAGTGCCCTGGAAGTTGGCGATGAAACGGTCGCGCATCTCGTCCCGGGAGGAGATCGAACCTGGAGGCAGGTTCAGGAGCCAGGAGTGGGCACCATCCTTGAGAGCCATGGGAAACCAGTTCGCCATGACTTTCTCGTCGCCGTTGGCCGCCTCGATGCTCAGCTCGTAGAGCTGCAAGAACTCCACGGGGTCGGGGGTGCCGTCATACCGAGGAGGAAGATCCGGGTTGAACTTGCCCAGCCAAGTGACACTACGCAGCTCAGGGGTGAAGGCGCGGCAGCCTGCCATGGTCACCAGGACTCTGCGCTGGTGGAGAACTTGTCCTTGGTGGGGTCCGCACACCACCACCGCAGGCGGCACTCAGTTTTGCCGCGGTGGCGCAAGGAGCGCGGGGGCATTTTCTCACGATCGAGGGACTTCTTGGCAGCTTCTTTCTTGTGGATTGCCTCTTGGGCTGAGGATGAATAGTACAGGGGGAAGAACAGCCTCCTGAGGAGAGGTGTTCTTGTGCTTGGTGAACTTGTGGTTGTCCTGGTCTCTCTTGGTCCGACCAATCGATCGATCCCCCTACTACGGTGGTGGCTAGTGCTATTTATAGAGGCCCTGGTCCTCTCCCCAAATATTGAGCGGGAAGGGAGCCAACAATGGCCAATTTGAAAGGGGACAGCTAGTATAGCCTATACTGACAAAAGCAGTCTTCGCCTGCAAAAGGCTCTGGTGGTGACGCCGTCTTGGGCTCCACGGTGACCTCCGTCTTGCCGTCCTTCTGGTCTTTGTCTTGTTGCACTGATATGGAAACCTTTGCTTGACGCCTCGGTACTCCGCGCATGTGCCTGCTTCCTTAGCACCGAAGAGGAAACAAGGACACTGTGCGCAATGGCGCCCGCCTGGCGCCCAACTGGCCTTGGTCGTCATGGCTCACGTCACTAGAACCTTGTGAGGTTCGCCTGTCCTTGAACTCTTTGCCCCTCGCGAGCCAGCCTGGTGAGGCTGCTCCTGAGGAGGTCTTGTGTCGTCCGCCCCGCGGGGCTTGGCCCCTCATGAGGGTCTTGAGTCCTTGCTAGTGAAGATGGGCCGTACGGGCCCGCTCGCAGAGCCACGCCGTGGGCCGCAGGCAGGAAAGTCTGGGGACCCCCGTTCCCAGAACACCGACAACTTCTATCGGTGTCAAAACCGGCGGATCTCGGGTAAGGGGTCCCGAACTGTGCGTCTAAGGCGGATGGTAACAGGAGGCAGGGAACACGATGTTTTACCCAGGTTTGGGCCCTCTTGATGGAGGTAAAACCCTACGTCCTGCTTGATTCATTCTTGATGGTATGAGTATTACAAGAGTTGATCTACCACGAGATCGGAGAGGCTAAACCCTAGAAGCTAGCCTATGGTATGATTGTATGTTGTCCTACGGACTAAAACCCTCCGGTTTATATAGACACCGCAGGGGACTAGGGTTACACAAGGTCGGTTACAAAGGAGGAGATATACATATCTGTATTGCCTAGCTTGCCTTCCACGCCAAGTAGAGTCCTATCCGGACACGAGACGAAGTCTTCAATCTTGTATCTTCATAGTCCAACAGTCCGGCCAAAGGATATAGTCCGGCTGTCCGGAGACCCCCTAATCCAGGACTCCCTCAATAGCCCCTGAACCAGGCTTCAATGACGATGACTCCAGCGCCCAGTGTTGTCTTCGTCATTGCAAGGCGGGTTCCTCCTCTGAATACACCACGGAAGAATTTGAATACAAGGATAGTTTCCAACCCTGCAAAATAAGTTCCACATACCACCATAGAGAGAATAATATTTCCACAAATCTAATCTGCTGACATGTTTCGGCAACATGACATCATGCCGTGGCCCGGTGATTATTCGAACCGTTTCTTTTAACTAGCCCCGCACATAACGCGAGGCAGATTCTTGACACGTCTTGTCAAAGCAGAGATCGTGTCCCCCTTATTACGGGATTCTCATCAATACGGGCGTGGGTAACCCAACCGCGCCATCAATTACGGCACTTGGGGGATAAGCGAGTTTTACCATGCTAGTGGGGGCGCATAGTTTCGACCGCCCTTATAAGGGGATAAGGTTTAAGATTTCTCTACCCACGCCTTCTTCCTCCTTGCTCATCCATTCTTGTGCACTCGAGCTCCAACGCCCAAGTCCACATCCTTCCCCTCAACCTTCTCCAAACATGTCTGGAGCGGGAGGCAAATGGATGGCCTCGTCCGTTACGGAGGGACACATCAAGAAGCTGCGCGGAGCCGGATACTTAGCGGCGAATATCGCGCATCGGCTGCCCGCTGCGGGGCAGATTGTTCCTACCCCGGAACCTCATGAGAGGGTAGTTTTCCTCCACCACTTCCTCCGCGGATTGGGGTTTCCCCTCCATCCATTCGTCCGTGGTCTTATGTTCTACTACGGGCTGGACTTTCATGATCTAGCCCCGAACTTCATCCTCAACATTTCGGTGTTCATCGTCGTGTGTGAGGCTTTCCTCCACATCCGGCCCCACTTCGGCATGTGGCTGAAGACCTTCAATATCAAGCCGAAGGTGGTGGGAGGCCAACAAGAAGAATGCGGCGGACCCATGGTGGGCAAGATGCCCAATGTTATATGGCTTGAAGGCTCCTTCATAGAGACCATAAAGGGGTGGAAATCGGCATGATTCTACATCACTGAGCCACGCGACACCAACTGGGTGGCAGCCCCCGAGTTTCGATCCGGAATCCCCACGCGGCTCACCTCCTGGAAAGAGAAGGGCCTATCCTGGGGTTCATCGGTGGAGCTGGACGGACTCCAGAAATGTATCCGGAATATGGCAAGCAAGAAGCTCAAGCTTGTCAACATAGTCCAGGTCATGCTCTTCCGTCGGATCCTCCCGTGTCAACAACGGGATTTCAACTTGTGGGAGTTCGACCCGGCCCAGCACCAGACTCTGAGCGAGCTCTTCGACACGATGCACAAGGACGTCTGGAGGGTGCTGTTCAAGGGTGCCGAGGTCCCCCCCTCTCTCACCAAGGACCGCGGGCTAAGCGCGAAGCACCCTGTGAATCTGGTAAGTTTTGTACATCTGGTAGGATTTTTACTTCCCATAGCTTAACCATGCGCGGGGTCTGAGCTCCCATGCCTTTGACAGGACTGGGTGGGGGCATCGGAGAAGATCGACTGTCCGGCCCCTCTGCCCGAAGACACCACGGACGCTCTCCTGACAGAGATGCTGACTCCGGCTCCATACAAGGTGCCGGAGAAGACCAAGAAGAAGGCCAAGGGAACCCGAAAGAGTTCCCGGCGCCAGGTGATATTGGGCTCATCGTCCGATGACTCCGCGACGCACTCCTCCCCCGAAGACGAGGAGGAAGATGAAGATGCTCCCCCTTCAGCCCGGGGAGACAAGAAAAGGAAGGCCGCCCCAACCGGGGGGCCGAAGGGTCCAAGAAGGGAAGGACTCTCCTTCCAGACTGCTCCACCATCGTCTCCGAAGACGAAGACGAGTGGCTGCTCAGGGCCAAGCCCCTGGCGAAGTCGTAAGTATTCGAATACCAGAGTAACTCATAGCATACCTTTGACGCACTGCTTCTCCTAACGTCGAATAAGATTATGCATACCGCCCCAAGCCCGTATCGACGTATCTTCGTCGGGTGGCTCCTTGGACTCGTCGAATATGGATAGCGATCCACTTCTGACCGCCACCTCCCCTTGCCCTACGGACAATGCCGAGGTGCTATCTCGAGAGGCACCAGGTCGAGGGGAGACAGTCCCGAAGGTGCCTCAAGGCGACCTTCCGGACTCCGGGAGCAGAGGGGGTAAGGCTCCCGAGGGCTCCGAGTCCGGCCTTCAGCCGAACACTGCGCCGAAACCCCCAGTGGTTCCGGACTCGGGCAGGCGGCCTCCTTCCAAAAGGGGCAAGACGCCCGTGCCGGTGACCTCTGTCCATCCAGAGGCACCGGATAATCTGTTGGGAGCGCTTTGCAGCGCTTCCATCGATGAAGAGCACCGCACTATTATGAGTGCGGTGATCCAGAAGGTTCAGTCCGCCAAGAGCGGACTGACTGAAGCCTGTGCCAGCCTTCTAACAGGCTTTGAGGTAAGTATTTGAAATATAGGGAAAATATTACCGCATAGACAGTAGCCCCTGATGCTCTGTTTGGTGTTCAAAAAGAAAAGCCGAATAGAGGATCAACTAATATCTGCAGGAGTCTAATATAAGTATGTCTATATGCGTATGCAGGCTTCACTGCTGGCCTCTGCCGCACTGACTACGGAGGTCGCCGTACTGAAGCATGACCTCGAAGGGTCCAAGAAAGAGCTCGGCCTTGCCAAGTGGCAGCTCGAGGAGAACAAAGGTAAGTAATACCTAGTCTGTAGATATGTATATATATAAAAGTGATGCGGTTGCAAAATGACAGGATCATCTTTAATCTGCCAGGGGCCACGACCAAAGTGGCAACCCTGAAGCAAGCGCTATCCGAGGCTGAAAACAAAGCGGCCCAGGAGCGCACCGAGCGGGAAAAACAAGAGGCATGGGTGGGCGAGGTGCAGCAAGAGCTCCACCCTCTCGTGATGAAGCACGAGGTGTTGGAGCTTGACCTGAAGACGCGAGAGTCCGAGCTTGCCGCGGCCCTTGAGAGTGCAAAGAGTGCCAAGGCTGAAGCCCAAAAGGCTCTCCAGGAGATTGATGTGATGAAGAAGATAGCGGCAGGTAAGGCATTCTATATGCAAAGCAAGCATGTGAAAGTAAATTACTTGTTACTTACCCGAATCCGGAGCTCTCTAGGAGCATTCGCAGATTTCCCCCACAGTGTGTCGGATGCCGCACAGTTTTACCAGGCCGAGGAGGGAATCTCAACGGAGAAGCTGTTCTGGTCTCAGTATAGTGAGACCGAACACCTGATGCCTCTGAGCGACCAGCTGAAGCAACTGGTCGAGCTGCACAAGGCGGCCGAACATGCCATGAAGGGCTTTATAGTCTGTATGTGGCCTGGTGATGCCCTTCCCAACAGCTACTTTGGCCTGGTGAGGCGGCTTGTGGATGCCTGCCCACGGCTGGAAGTCATCAAGCGGTCCATCTGCATCGAAGGTGCACGCCAGGCTTTCGCCCGTGCGAAGGTGCACTGGGCCAAGATGGACGTCGTGAAGCTGGTGAAGGAAGGGCTGCCGCAGGGCAAGGAGCATCGCCACCCCGAGATGTACTATGAGGGTGTCCTGAAGGGTGCCCGTCTTGTAGCGGACGAGTATGCGAAAGATGTAATATTTGAGTAAACTTGCTCGTGTAATCATGTATTATGAAAACTTGTTCATATGCGCTATGCAATGCTTGTTTGAATTTAAAATATTGCCTTTTGTTCGGCTGTTTATCAAATCTGAGAGATGGCTAGTCATCGGCTTCTGCCCCCACGCCACGAGTGCTGGGGTGTTCGGGATAAACCTGAGCACTCTTGTTCCCATTGTTGGGTCCTTCGAGGGAGGTGCTCAGCACAACAAACAATGCAATCGGACTATAATGCGTTATCACTCTCACTTGGCCATAGAATTCTATAATTTTAAATTTCAGCGAAGCCCCTAGTATTCGGAAGGCCGAATTCGGGGCGCGATACACGCCTTAAGCCGGACAAGGCTGACTCCTCGCTCTAAGTGGCATAAGTCTTTAGGGACTTGAAACCTCTCGAACAGCGACCAGTCTCTCACCTTATCATGACAGTCAGTTTTAGCTTTCTCTACTGAGGTGCTTAGCCCAGCAGAACCGGGGCACAATCGCAGTAGTTCTCCCAGTGCTACCTTAGCCGATATAGCGGAACGTAAGGTACCAAAACATGGGAGCCGGGCAAACCCAACTATTGACCCAAGACATGATTCGGAGCTGATGCATATAATGCTATAAGTTCGGGGTGCCGCACTATCGAAAGTGTTCGGACTTCTCACGCCGCATTATGGGGTATGCTTAAGCCCCTGGAGTATTGGCTGTACCAGAGTGTACGGGTCCTAGATGTCATGAATGAACATATATATGTAAAGGAAGAATGCAATAATAGTCTTAATGTTATGCATTGTTTTATTCAAAAAGGTGCGTTAGAGCAGAATGATACAAGTAGTGCGATAAGCAAAAAGTAGGACTATTTGACATGTCCCTTCCAAGGGCGAGCTGAGGAATAGTATTAAAGCAAGTATTTCACTCGTTATCGTAATCCACCTGGGAGTTCCGTGGTGTGACGTAGCTCTCTGCCTCCTTGGTTGCTGCATCATGTGTTCGGCAATCATGCTGCCGGACAGGGTTTCCAGAGATTAAAGTCCTGAAAGAGAAAAATAACAAAGCAGGAAGCCCCAAGTGCGGTTTAAGCCGCGTCTTGGGGCGTGTCGTAGTTGTGCCCCCTCCCCACCTGTGCCCATGGTATTTTTAATGCGTAATTATGTACGCGTGGCACGGATTTCGCCGTTTGCTAGGACCGGGGTGGGGTCCGTATTGCTATGCGAGCTCGGAACGTGCTAGGCGGTCCAGTTGCCGATAACTCTGGGCGCGCTTGAAGGTGTCCGGGTCCTTAATCGCCAAACTAGTGGATTGCCTTGAGAGGCTGCTTTGCGCTTCTGCTGCAAGGGCCGCAGTGTGCTCCTCCATGCGGAGAGAGCGCTTTGTGTTTCCATTGAATGTTATGACCCCTGAGGTCCTGGCATCTTGAGCTTGAGATATGCATAATGCGGTACCGCATTGAATCTCGCAAATGTGGTTTGCCCGAGCAGTGCATGGTAGCCACTGCGGAACGGGACTATGTCGAAGATTAACTCTTCGCTTCAGAAGTTATCCGGGGATCCGAAGACCACTTCCAATGTGACTGAGCCTGTGCAATGGGCCTCTACACCTGGTATGACACCTTTAAAGGTCGTTTTTTGTGGGTTTGATCCTTGAGGGGCCTATACCCATTTTGCGCACTATGTCCTGATAAAGCAGGTTCAGGCTGCTGCCGCCATCCACTAGGACTCGAGTGAGGTGAAATCTGTCAATGATTGGGTCTAGGACCAGTGCGGTGAATCCGCCATGATGGATACTAGTGGGGTGGTCTCTGCGATCGAAGGTGATCGGACAGGAGGACCATGGGTTGAACTTTGGGGCGACAGGCTCCAATGCATATACGTCCCTGAGCGCACGCTTCCGCTCCCTCTTGGGGATGTGGGTTGCATATATCATGTTCACCATCCGCACTTGTGGGGGGAACCTCTTCTGTCCTCCGGTGTTTGGCTGCCGGGGCTCCTCCTCGTCATCGCTATGTGACCCCTTATCTTTGTTTTCAGCATTTAACTTGCCGGCCTGCTTGAACACCCAACAATCCCTGTTGGTGTGGTTGGCTGGCTTGTCGGGGGTGCCGTGTATTTGACACGAGCGATCGAGTATACGGTCCAAACTAGACGGGCCCGGAGTGCTTCTTTTGAATGGCTTTTTCCGCTGACCGGGTTTAGAGCCTTTGAACCCGGCATTGACTATCGTATCCTCGGTATTGTCACTGTTAATGCGGCGCTTATGTTTGTTGCGACGTAACCTACCGTTGCCGTCCTTGGTATCTGAAGTACCATGGTTCTTTGATATGTTATTGCTGCGAGCCAACCAGCTGTCCTCTCCCGCACAGAAGCGGGTCATGAGTGTCGTGAGGGCTGCCATAGATTTCGGCTTTTCCTGGCCAAGGTGCCGGGCGAGCCATTCGTCGCGGATGTTGTGCTTGAAATCTGCTAGGGCCTCTGCATCCGAACAGTCGACGATTTGATTTTTCTTTGTTAGGAACTGTGTACAGAATTGCCTGGCCGATTCCTCTGGCTGCTGAATTATGTGGCTCAAGTCATCGGCATCTGGTGGTCGCACATAAGTGCCCTGAAAGTTGTTGAGGAATGCGGCTTCCAGATCTTCCCAACAGCCAATGGAGTCTGCTGGCAAGCTGTTGAGCCAATGCCGAGCTGGTCCTTTGAGTTTGAGTGGGAGGTATTTGATGGCGTGTAGGTCATCACCGCGGGCCATGTGGATGTGCAGGAGGAAATCCTCGATCCATACCGCGGGATCTGTTGTGCCGTCGTATGATTCTATATTTACGGGTTTGAAACCCTCTGGGATTTGATGATCCATTACTTTGTCTGTGAAGCATAAGGGGTGTGCGGCGCCTCTGTACTGGGCTATATCGCCACACAACTCAAATGAGTCTTGCCCGCTGTGTTCGGCCCAGCCGAACTTACTTTTACTGTATCTGGCGTGACGATTATCATCTCGCATAGTGGCGCGCCCTCGTGATCCATAGATCGATCTTGCGTGTTTTGCTTTGTCCTCCAATACGTCTCGCAGGTATGGCGTATTTCCCCATGCCTTTTTATTTGAATGGCGTCGGGGTGCAGGCTGAGTTTTTGGCTGGAATGCCTCTCTGTCGCGGCCACGAGGTGGCCGATCAGCCGCGTCATACACCCAGGATGTGGTTTTCGGTGCTTCCTCCTCCAATCGGGGTAGAAACCTGCACTTTGGGTAACTCTTGGAGGGGGCGTTCGAGTTTATATTCCTCGGCCGCCAGGACTTCAGTCCATCTGTCAGCTAGCAAATCTTGATCAGCTTGAAGCTGCTGCTGCTTTTTCTTAAGGCTATTTGCCATGGCTATAAGCCGGCGCTTGAAGCGCTCTTGTTCGACGGGATCCTCTGGCACGATGAATTCTTCATCGTCGAGGCTTGCCTCGTCTTCGAAGGGAGGCATGTAATTATCATCCTCCGCCTCTCCATCTGCCGCTCTCTCAAGAGGGCTGGCATCTCCATCATCCTGCTATAAATCTTGCCGGAGGGGATTGTTGTTGTCTTCGGCACTGTCCGGAGTGCTATTATCTCCGGTGCCGGTATCGCCACTTTTGCCTTGGCGGGACTTAGAGCGGCGCCGCTGTCGCCGGCGCTTGAGTTGCTTCTTGGAGGGGTCATCCTCCGCTGTCCTGTCGCCATTGCCTTCTTTGGGTGTGTCCACCATGTATATGTCATATGATGAGGTGGCTGTCCAGTGCCCTGTGAGCAGTGATTCCTCTTCGCCTCCCGCATCATCGTCCATACCGTCGATGTCTTCGGAGTCGAAGTCAAGCATGTCGGTTAAGTCATCGACAGTGGCTACTAAGTGGGTGGTGGGTGGGCGGCGAATTTCTTTGTCATCCGCATCCCAATCCTGCCGGGCGTAGTTCGGCCAGGACTCTCCTGACAAGGACAGAGACCTTAATGAGTTCAGTATGTCGCCAAAGGGCGAGTGCTGAAAAATATCCATGGAGGTAAACTCCATGATCGACGCTCAATCGGATTCGACAGGAACGGGCGCAGGCGGTTCGGAGTCTGTGGCCGGAGAAGGATCCGGCAGTTTGGCAACACGGCTCTCGTGAAGGGTAAGGTCGATATTCGGCTTGGTCGCTGCAGAGGATACGGCCTCCGTGGCCCCAGGTTGACTTTGAACTTTGTTCTTTGTCAATCTTCCATACTTAGCCAAAAATCCATCTTCTGAAATTTCCTTGTAACCCGCCATGACGTCATCTCCGGATTTTTTGGAAAACCGCCACCACGTCATCTTTTAACAGATCTTTATCTTTAATGCCTTTCCGAAAATTGAGGCGCCGAGGTAGCTGGATAACCATGTTTTGGTCTCCTCGTTTCTCGCGCCCACTTATCGGTCTTTTCCTTATAAATAGGGATGACCTAGGTCTTTTCCATTCTCCCCCTTCGGTCGTCTTCTTCCTCTCGCTGCTTCTCTGCCGCTCGAGCTCTGCCGCTGCTGCCGCAGATCTTGTCTTCATCGACTCAGGCCACCGCATCAACCTGATTCGACCTGAAGAAAACGCAACAAACCTCCGCTGCAACTCTGCATCTGTAAGTCTCTTTCTTCCTCGACATCAGATCCGCATTAGGACCTTCGAGTTCCTTGGTGTTCTTCACTATTCGTCATGAACTCTTCATAGATTTCATCACCATCGCCATTTCTTGATCTTTGGATAGTATAAAACTGATGCGGTAGTTATTTCGCACTCACTTCAAATGCAAACAAATTCCTTTTCCTGTTCAGAGGCTTTGTTTAGAACTGACGAACTCGCTTGTATTAGATATTTAGGTCTAGAATATTTTTCTTTTAAGAACAACCATTTGATCCAAAATAATAATGATAGTTTGGTGAAACTTGTTTATGCCAACACTTAGCTGTAATTGCTTTCTGAGGAAGTCCATAGTCATGGCGGCTTATCTCTCCGGCTTCCTTTTCCTTATATGTCATTAGCCCTTAGTTAAGCCGCCGTTACTTGTTTTAGAACTTCAACCTTTAACTGTTAATTGAGCCGGCATTTCGTTTTTCCTTTTCTAGTCCCTTGTACATCATGCCGTCAAAGACACCCACCATCTGCAATTGGGTCCCCTCAACCATAACTGAAGAGCGTCTGAAAGAGTTCTTCCTCATTGGATTTCTGCCTTCAAGAAACATCATGTCTTATCATGCTCCTGACCCGGAAGAAGAATGACCCAATCCAAAAGACGGTGAAGTGATCGTCTTTACTGATCACATGAACCAGGGCTTCTAACCGCCCGGCTCAAAAAATTTCAAAGAAGTTCTTCACTTTTTCAAACTCCATCCTCAGGATATTGGGCCCAATTCCATATCCAATATTTGTAACTTCCAAGTGCTCTATGAGGTATATCTTCAGCAAGAGCCGACTGTGGAACTATTTAGAGAGTACTTCTATCTGAACCGGCAAAATGAGTGCACCAATGGCCTCAGCTTAGAACTTGGAGGCATCTCGATTCAGCGCTGGCAGGGTGCAGTTTTCCCTCTCATAGTTTTACCAAGTCACCCAAAGGACTGGAACCAAACTTGGTTTTACTGTCAGGACGTCTCACCCGCCAATGAGAAGCCACTGCCGAGTTATCGCCCCGATCGTCTTGACACCAAGTTCGCTCTGCCAGATAAACTTACCACTGCTGAACGCAAGAAACTGATTCCATCTATCAAAAGAATCAATGGTTTGTTGGGGAACGGTTTAACCGGAGTCGATCTAACCTGCTGCTGGATCTCATGGCGGATTATTCCATTAAGCCGTCGTTCAAAGTTAATGTATGAATATGATGGATACCCGGATGACTCTCTCCATCATACCCTGGTTCAGCTAACCGAAGAAGATGTTGTCGCAATGTCAAATGTTCTGGTGAATGCGAAGTACGAAGATTGCAGTGTTGTTGGGTTAAATCCTTTCTGTAAATTTAACCCGGTACCAGAAGTAAGGGCATTCTGATCTTTTTCCTTTATATTTTGTCCAGCCGTATTGTTTATTATTGATCCTTCCTCTTGTCTTTGTAGGCCAACTCTGACATTTGGAAAGTGAAATACGATCACGAAGCTGCCAAGAAGGCGAAGCTTGCCGCCATGAACGCCAAGAAATCGACCCGAAGAATGAAGAAGAAAAAGAAAACCACCATTGAAGATTTGATGAAACTTGATGACTCATCTGACTCGGAGGTAGCCCTTGATTCCCTTGGCCAACTTTTTAACAATCTTATTGACACTGATCCTTACCAGGATGACATTGGGGCTAGCCAAGCCAGGGAAGCAGAGGTAACTATCATTTCCTCCGACTCAGAGCCCTTACCAAGACACAAAGTTCGACAATTGATCCGTAAAGTAAGGTTTTCTAACCCCTAAGCTCACTTGGATCCCAACTTCATTTGAAAAAGCAGCAGCATGAAAGCCACCATGAAGTTGAGATTGAAGATGAGCCGGCTGTCATCCTTGAACAGACTCCTCGAAAACGTCCGAACGAGGTTTACTTATTATTGTCCTTAACTTGTTTTAATGAATCCTGCTCCTTGCATTCCTTTTAACTCCTTTCTTTTACCTTTTCAGGAGGTATCTCGTTCCTCAGGCGACTCATCACAAACACAATTTCCGCCTTTCAAGACTACTCCTAGGTAATTAAAAATCCTCTTTTCTTCCGAGTTTGATCAATTGTTATCTTAATACTGACTATCCTGTAATATTTTTCTTTAGTGGTCAGGCTAAGTCCAAGAAGGCAAAGGCAACAAAACCAGAGGAAGACCCGCCAGTACTGGCATCTGAGCCGGCTAGGCCACCTTCTCCATTAACTGTTGCCAACTATGACCGTCTTAATGCCAGTGATATCTTATCCGGCTATCTCAGTCATGTACACTCCAGTCGTGATTCTGAGATTGAGATGGTCAAGCAGCTTCAATTGAAGTATGAGGTACGTAGTTTCTGGTTTATCAATATTCCTTCAGCCCCCAAGTCTGTAGATTATGAGAGAAACATAATAACCTGTCGACTTAAAATATAGGTCGAGACCTTTACTTCTGAATCTTTGCCTGATATTGATAGAACAAGACTTCACCCATAGTCCCCAAGGACCGGTTTATTTTGATCATTAATGAATCGGTACTTCAGAATTTGAAACCAACTGCAAAGTACTTAACATTCCGGTTTATCTTTGATAAACTTGCTGAAATGCGTATATTAGCCCCCAAGTGCCAAGTGTTGTTACTTTGTAAAGGACTTGGGACTTCAAATATGTCGGTAGAGTCGAAAAAATTTGATTTGGCATACATTAGCCCCCAAGTGCCAAGTGGTTTATTCGTAAAATACTTGGGACTTGAATCTTGAATTTGCATACTGGAATTTAAAATCAAGTCTTGACTTTTCTGAATGTTTCACAGAATGCCTTGTCTGAACTAAACTCTCAACTGACTGACGCAAAGACTCGGCTAGCGAGTCAAGAGTCAGAAATCAAGTCTTCCACCTCCAAATTGCAAATAAGCCTTTCTAAAATGGAGAATTTGAAAGCCAGCTTGGCTGCCAAAGAGAAAACTTGGGAAGATGAGAAAACACTTCTGACCTGGCGAGCTGAGACAGCCGAAACAGTTCTGAAGGAAATATCAACCGAGCTGAACGGTTTAAAGGGCCAGGTAAGCTGCCTTGTTTTGACCTTCCGTGTATTTTATGCCAAACCGGATCATAATCCGCCAACTGACTCTGTTAAAAATATATGCAGGCCCACGAAGTAAGAATCTAAGCCAAGATCCGTTGATTAAACTGAAAGCAGTATACACTCTGGTTGAACAATTATATATCGGCGCACAACGGGCTCTGGCTGCCATATCTCCTGCTAATCAAGGACCCAGCCGACTTAGCGATGTCCTGAAGAAGCTGTCCATCCTTCCTGCCCGGTTCCAAGAGGTAAAACGCTCCTGTGCGCGAGCCGGAGCTTTGACTACCCTAAGCCGCTCCAAGGCTTGGGTGCCAGACCTAGACCCGGCGGACGCGGCAAGAGGTTACCCTACTGTGAAAGAGGACGGGTCTCCGTTTGATCAGGATGATTTCATAGCGTGTGTACGCGAAGTCCGGCCTCAAGCAACTAGTCTTGGAGAGGACACCAATGTGGACAAGTACCAGCCGGGTTTTGATAATGAAAATAAGAAGATGGCCACTCCTTCATATAAAGTAGCAGATCTAATCCCACCTGTGAGAGAAGATACCTTTGCTCCGGAGATCGACCCAGTCGGCCTGATTGACGACGAGGCCGAATTTGTCGCCATGAACGGCTTTGATTGGTCAAAATCCAACTTCCCGCAAACAGAAGGTGGTGAACCGGCGAGGGAGGGACAGTGATCATCTTCCTAGGCTTATAAAGCCTTGTAATAACTTTAGTTAAAACACTACATGTTTGCTTATGCCATCGTGCATAAAGTACCTCTTATGTGAATCTGTGTTTTAGATGTCAATGTATGCATCGTTTAATGTTTGTCTCTGCAATGGTTGAACTCTGTTCCTGTGAACACAAGGAAAAGACTGGCAAGGCGGTTTAGAACCAACTAGGTTTAAACACCTAATGTACCACCCATAAATTTACCTCAATAAGGAAAACAGAAACAAATGTAAATAAAGGATAAGGTTTAATACTAACTCTTGAGTTAACGCAGCAGGTAAGCGTGTATAAGTAAAAAAAACATACCTTATCCTTGTTGATCCTTAGATCGCCGGTTTAAATAACCCGGATGACGAATTGATAATTCAATATGTATGAAAAGTTAATACTCCTTGAATACTCAATGATCATCATATCTTGGTAGCTCGTACCTTTGCATCTTTGAACCACTACCTTGAATAACTCGGGCGGCTGTGTTGTCCAATAATTGAGTCGGTGAAGAAAACCAGGCTATCTTATTTGTCATATTAAAAACAACAAAAGCTCAAAGGCAAATAACAGATAACAAGCATAATTTGAACTCTGTATTCAAAAGTTGGGGGTTTCTGATTCGAATATGATCAGTAAACCGGACCAAAGGGGTTAAGCTAAGGTTCGAATACGACCATATAGCCCCCAGTGGCTTTGGCGTTGCACCGATCAAGAGGGTACCGACAGCTATGTTCAATTTGGTTCGAATACGACCTATGTTTGAACAGGAAGCCCCCAAATGACCTTGAGAGGTTTTTAACGACCCTGATTCGAATAAATTCCAAGCCGGACTCAAAAGGGGTTAAGCTATGATTCGGATACGATCAAGAAGCCCCCAAGTGAGTTTCGCCTTGAGCCGATCAAGAGGGTTACGACAGCTATGTTCTCTTTGGTTCGAATACGACCTATGTTTGAACAGGAAGCCCCCAAGTGACCATAAGATTTACAGCTAGATTCGGATACGATCATGAGCTGGACTAAAAAGGTTAAACTTGATTCAAATATGATCAGCTCCTTAATAGTCATTTGTGAATAAAAAATAATAAAGATGCATAGTCTTTGAAAAGAAAAGAGACCGATGGTCTTACTTTATTGCTTATCATCATATATACAATGTGAACATATGTACATGATGGGAGCCGGTGGCTCAGGTGTAGTACAGCCGAAGTTGAGTAATGTTCCAAGGCCGGCGGGTCTCTTCCTCCGACTTACGTGAGTCTTTGTGCTCTCGAACGTCAATGAGGTAATATGACCCATTGTTTAAATTCTTACTGACCACAAAAGGTCCTTCCCAAGGCGGGGATAGCTTGTGTGCATCTGACAGATCCTGGACGAGCCGGGGCACTAAGTCGCCTTCCTGAAAAGTCCTGGACTTAACCTGACGGCTGTGATAACGACTCAGGTCCTGTTGATAAATCGCTGACCGCGCCGCCGCTAGGTCTCTTTCTTTGTCTAATAAGTCAAGTGCATCATGTCTGGCTTTTTCATTGTTAGCTTCAACATAAGCCGCCACACGGGGCGAGTCATGACGGATGTCACTGGGCAATACTGCTTCTGCTCCATAAACCATGAAGAAGGGTGTGTAACCCGTAGATCTGTTGGGCGTAGTGTTGATGCTCCATAACACTGAGGGTAACTCCTCTACCCAACAACCCGGCGTTTGCTGTAAAGGAACCATAAGCTAGGGTTTTAGGCCCTTTAGAATTTCCTGATTGGCTCTCTCCGCTTGACCATTGGATTGAGGATGAGCTACGGAAGAAACATCAAGCCGGATGTGCTCTCGCTGACAAAATTCTTCCATAGCCCCTTGGGATAGGTTTGTACCATTGTCTGTGATAATACTATGTGGAAAACCAAAACGGAAGATTACTTTTTTCATGAACTGAACTGCCGTGGCCGCATCACACTTACTCACAGGCTCCGCCTCAACCCATTTGGTGAACTTATCAACAGCCACCAAGAGATGCGTCTTTTTATCCTTAGACCTTTTGAAAGGTACCACCATGTCAAGCCCCCAGACTGCAAACGGCCAAGTGATTGGAATCATCCGGAGCTCTTGAGCCGGCACATGTGCTCGTCGTGCAAATTTCTGACATCCATCACATCTACTGACCAGACCTTCTGCATCAGCGTGAGCCGTCAACCAGTAAAAACCGTGATGAAACGCCTTGGCCACTAAAGATTTTGACCCGGCGTGCTGACCACAATCGCCTTCATGGATTTCACGAAGGATCTCTTGACCTTCTTTAGGGGAAACACACCGTTGAAACGCTCCGGAAACACTGCGATGGAATAACTCTCCATCCGAAATTTTCATGGACTTAGACCGCCGGGTTATCTGTCGAGCCAGGGTCTCATCCGCCGGCAACTCTCCCCGGGTCATGTAAGCCAAGAACGGCACGTCCAATCTGGGATGACATGAAGAGCCACCACCAACTGCGCCTCCGGGTCAGGAACAGCTAAATCTTCTTCTGTGGGCAACTTGACAGAGGGGTTATGCAAAACATCTAAAAAGGTGTTGGGTGGTGCCGGCTTACGTTGAGATGAAAGTGCGTTATATCGACTAGAGGGGGGGTGAATAGGCGATTTTTATGAAAGTCTTCAAAACGTGAGAGTTATGAAGACAAATAGTGAAGATTATGCCTATTACTATGCAGCGGAAGTTAGATTACACTAGGCCAGCCATGGTCATGTATTCAATAGAGTGAAAGCGCAATGACAAACAGCTTCAGTGTAATAAGGATCAGGTAGGAAGAAGTTATGAAGCCAAACAGATCATACATTCATGTTGTGAAGACAAAAGATAAAGCAAGCACGCAATGGCTTCACAATGAATAACTGTAAGTAAAAAGGAAGTGTAGATGAAACCAGTGACACGTCGAAGACAATGATTTGTTGGACCAGTTCCAGTTGCTGTGACAACTGTACGTCTGGTTGGAGCGGCTAGGTATTTAAACCGAAGGACACACAGTCCCGGACACCCAGTCAAGGACACTTAGTCCAAGACACCCAGTCCTCACCGTTTTCTCCTTGAGCTAAGGTCACACAGACCTCGTCCAATTACTCGTGGTAAGTCTTCAGGCGACTTCCAAACCTTCACAGACTTCATTCACTGACAATCCACAATTCCTCTTGGATGCTCAGAACGCGACGCCTAACCGTCTGGAGGATGCACAGTCCTCAAGTGTAATAAGTCTTCAGATCACTCAGACACGAAGACTTAAGTGATGCCCAATTTACTCTGGCTCTGGGTGGTTAGGGCTTTTCTCCTCACTAGGAATTTTTCTTTCAAAGGCTTCGAGGTGGGTTGCTCTTAAACGACAAAAGCTGTGCACTGAAATCTGAGCAGCCAACCGTTTATGGTTGTGGGGGGTGGACTATTTATAGCCACTTGGCAACCTGACCTGATCTGTCCGAAATGACCCTGGGTCACTAAGGAACTGACACGTGTACCAACGGTCAAATTTTGAACTCACACGGCAACTTTACTTGGGCTACAAGTAAAGCTGACTTGTCTGACTCTGCACAAGATTTGCTCTCATAGTCTTCGCTCGAAGACATAGGATTTGAATTAGGCATCACTTCAGTCATTTTGACTGGTTCTCTTGGACCCCACTTAACAGTACGGTGATTCCTATGACACAACATAAATGAAATAAAACTACGAAGGATCTAAGTCTTCGAGTTCCATAAGCTTCATAGGGAGTCTTCTCATGTCATTGTCTTCAATATGAATATCTTCATAAACCACCATTGTCTTCAATGTCTTCGTACATTTTTAGGGGTCATCTCTGGTAATAAAACCGAATCAATGAGGGACTTCTACCTGTGTTTTCCTGCAATTCTCACAAACACGTTAGTCCCTCAACTAGGTTTGTCGTCAATACTCCAAAACCAACTAGGGGTGGCACTAGATGCACTTATAATCTCCCCCTTTTTGGTGATTGATGACAAACTAGTTGAAGTTTTCAACGGGGAACATAACTTGTGAAATAGTAAAGGAATTTGTCTTCATAAGTTGCAAGGGCTCCCCCTGAAGATGTGCATATAAGTAATTTGCCTTTTGAATGCAAATGCACATGGCAGGTTGTACTTGTGGAGATCCACTTCAACTCATGATGACAATCCACTATGCATGTGAAAGTATATGAAGATAATGACATGCATAATGGAAAATGGACGTCTGCAGTAAGAGATGAGTGCGGAATTTATCGTCGCACATGCGGAATTTATCTTCGCATAACGGAGTGACAAACAGGTAGCAGACGGCCATCAAGGCTAAGTGTTACAACTCAAAGAAGCAAATGTAGCAAAAATGGGAGTTGTAAGCACGAAGCAAAATGTAGCAAAAACGGGAGTTGTAAGCACGAAGCAAAATGTAGCAAAATATAAAGGCACCCGCCCAAAGTGACCCGCTTGAAGACTATAAACATCATGCTTCTCCCCCTTTTGTCAGTGATGACCAAAAAGGTTTGAAGACATAGAGTTTTCTACGCGTTCCCAGGCGCAGCAGGATCGGTGGAGTTGTTTGGTGGCGGTGCAGATGAGCTTGGTGCAGATTCGACGTGTGTTGAAGCAGGTGGAGAAGATGTCATGTCGTCGTCTTCTTCAATAATCCGGGCAGACACGGTGGCAGCAGAAGAAGAGAATTCTGACTCTTCAAGTGATGGTGTGCTTCGCATCACAGCTCTTCTTGGAGGCGTGGAGTCAAATTGGAATCTCTCTCTGAAGCCATCCTCTTGCAGTTCAGCTTCATTGCTCATCATGGCGAGGCCTTTCCAAGTGCGGCGACAGGTCTCGTGTGCGACAAACGCATTCTTGGTTGCCAGATTTCTGATGCGATTGACGTCTTGCATGATGCTTCTCATCTGCCGTTTGAGCCAGTCGTGATGCCTATCTTGCTTTTGGTGAAGAGCCACAAGAAGCTCTTGGTCATTGAGTGCTCGAGCGCGCTTCTTGGGTCTCTTGGCAGCTGTGCTGTCAGTGGCTTCAGTTGATGCAGGGGCACGTGTGGTGCCAGCCATTGGATACACTCGGGAGAGAGCTTCAACACCTTCAATATTTTGAGTGAAGCTCTGGTGTTCTGCATTTTGAAGACTTAATGGTTGCTTGCCAGGCTCTGGATATATTGCTTCAGCAGATGTGTCCACATCTGGCAAAAATATCCTATGGTTGCGGGCTGAGGGTTGATAGGAGATTGCAGAGTGAAGCTTGATCAGCCTCATAACCCAAGGAGCATAGAACTTTAATCCAAACAGTTCTGAGGCAGACGCTGCAAAGTGACGGATGAAGAGATCCTATGCATTGAAGCATTTGCCATGAAGAATGCATAAGATGAGAGTCTTCATTGCACCATCAATTGTTGCATATCGAGAGTGTCCCTTTACAGGCCATAGAGTCCGCCTTATGATGTGATATATTGTTCTGGGCAGGTACTCTAAGTCTTCAACGAAGAACCTAGTTGGATAGGGTGCATTAGGAGGCAGTGGCTTCATTATTGAGAGCATCTGACTCATATCTGGCTCAGGACGCTGAAATATGCTCTCAATTGCTTCAGCATGGAGTTGGCACCCTTCTTCAAAGAATTCGCCAGGAGTGGGAAGGCCGGTAAGCTCAATTAGGTCGAAAGCATTGGCTTCATGATGGATATTGCCTGTCATCCACTCCAGAATCCATGTCTTCGGATCTCTGTTATAGCCTTTGATATGCAAAGTGGCATAGAACTGGAGCAGAAGCTCTTCGTTCCAGTGCTCTTCATCAGTGATAAATGGCAGCAAACCCACTTGCTTGAAGCAATCCAGTGCTTCTTCCAGACCAGGCAGACCAGCAACAGCTTCAACCTCAAGGCGCTTGTGAGGAAAGATGCGGCCTTGGTTGTATAGGATGCATGAATAATAGCTGCGCTGTTGATGGCTCCAGAACCTATCTGATACAATCCGTTCCCTTGAATAAGGGTTCTTGGAGCGGTCGAAAAACGTGTTATCTGCCCTGAAGCCATTGATGTTGAAGGAACCAGGAGCTGATGCAGGACCTGGGAACCTTGGCAGTCGTGGGATCGGCTTCTGGACCTGGGGTCTGTATGCAATATGATAGTTGAATTGTGGTCCGGCAGCAGACTCGGGCACAGAATGTTCAGGAGCAGTAGCTTCATTGTCTTCTGAAGCTATTGTTGGGTTGGGCTCCACATTTGCTTCGGCGTTGTTTGTGGCAGCCTCAACATTTGCAGACTCAGGCAGGTTCTCCTGGAGAACTGCTTCTTGTTGGTGTGGGGGAGTTGGAGCTTGTGGTATCTCTGCATGCTCTTCGGCTGATGCAGCCGGAATGTCGTCAGCAGCCTGAGCCCTTGGCCCTTTGCAAAGCCTACGGAATGTAGGCGCCGGTGGAGTTGTAGTGGGTTGGGGCTCATCTTCCTCCCGTGGGTGATCTGCCCATGATGCATCTTGTGTGATTGGCGTCAATGGACGACCAATACTGATCAGTTCGCTTGTCTCAAGCTGAGGAAGGGCTGCATCACCTTGCACATTGTCTTGGAGACCAATGTCTTCAGCAGCGTTGGGTTCGTCTGCTGGAATGTCTTCAGCGTTGGGTTCATGCACAGTTAACTGACGATCTGCGTCAGGATAGCGGACGGAGAGGGGTTCAACTGTCAAGGGCTCTGTGGGAGCAGCCCGAGATTTCTTGGTCTTGCGCTTCTTGATGATGGGTTCAGAAGGAGAGGCTTCAGAGTGTTTTCTCTTCTTAGCTTCAGCCTCTGCAGTCCGTGTCTTCTTGAGCTGTGAGGCAGTCGATCGACTCTTTGGCTTCGAGCCAGTCATTGCAGCAGGGAAGACAATTGGAGCAGTTTCTGACCTTGGCGCTTCAGGTTCAAGCACAGCAGCCTTCTTTTTCTTCTTCGCGGCCATCCTGGGGTCAATGCCGGGACGCCCAAGTGCTTTGCGCTTCTCTGCCTCATTGTAGGCCTGCACGCAGCGATCAGCCAAAGTCTTCATGCGCTATCGCGAGCCTTGAGCTTCAGCACGCGTCTTCAGAAAGTTCTCTTTCAGCTCGTGCAACATGATCTTGAAGTTTTTCACTTCTTGCACGCTGAGCTTGGCCACGTGCTTCTTGAACTGAGCCTTTTCATAATCAATTTTCTGCTTTAGTTCTACAATTCGCTGGGCTATTGCAAGTTCTGAAGCAATTGCACCTTGAAAGGCAACGCTGAGGCCTATGGGCAGCTGCAGATCATCGAAGCTTATGTCTGGTGTGTCAAACCATTCATCAATGAAGCTGTGGATGACTGCGACATCAAACAGACGCAGATTGTTGAAGATTTCAGCCTCCTCCTTGCTCTTGATGAGCTGCTCAAGTGCGTCATCTCCAAGATCTTCATCGCTTGATAGATCAATGTTTTCGCAGCGCAGAACGGCAGCAGCTGTGAGCTCTTTGCCTGTGTGTGGCTGAGGCTTCTTGGCTTCTTGTGGCTTGGAGACTCGTGATATGTCTTCATACTGCACACTGGCTTCAGGAGGTGCAGTTGCCAATGGCCTCGCTCGTGAGATTTTGGGAGAAGCGGCTGGCTTTGAAGCTTTTGGAGCTTTTGGCTTCTTCTGCTTTGGCTTCGGAGCAGCAGGGGCGTCATCTGACTCAGTATCTGCTGGAGGGTCATTCACAGCAGTCCCTTGGACTAGGATGCGAGTGATGAGGCCTGCAAGATTGGCATACGGCCCGATGATATTGGGATCGGCGTCGCGTGTGCCATCTGCCCTTGGTGAGGAGGGACCAGGGTTGAAGTCAAGCCCAAATTTCTTCTTGTTTATCTTCGCTGACTGTTGTGCAAACTGAAAGTTGCGCTTGAAGAGATTATCATCGCGGCACCAGAGAAGTGATGACGGATGTGCTTCAGCTGGCTTTGGTCCTCTCACCATGCATGGATAGAAGCCTTGAGCAATGGCTTCGACTCTGGACCTGGGTACGAGATTTTTGTATAGTACGTCTCCCCACGGTCTCTTGATGGCGCACTTCTCCGCATATTCCTGAGTGACGAAGCGGTAGTGGAACCATTGCTCTGCCCAATATCTTCGAATCCATTGGATTCGTGTCTTGCGCTGACCATAGCTTTCTTCAGGATCAGTTTTGTACATCTCTGCCAATTCATCAGGTAGATCTTTGGACGTTTCACCACGTCGCTGTCTGCCTCCCTTCCTTGCTGCTGTTTCTGAAGCCATGAATAACTTGGAAGGCTTCAAGATGTTCAAAGGCTTCAAAGGCTTCCTTTTGCAAGAACTGGCTTCAGGAGAGCTGATGTGATGCTGCAAGTACTCTGCAAATGAATGCAGACTATGAGAACCAAAGGATTCTCCCACGGACATGTACCTGTGACAGCATTAAGGTGCGAGGGAAGGGGAAGAGGTCATATGCATTCTCAGAAGATTTTGAAGATAAATCGGTTTAGAAGACATAGACCTCATTGTGTGAAGACATTCACTCATGGATAAGAAGTTGGTTCCAGATTTGTACGAACCCACAGACCAGTACAAGTGAGGAATCTAACTACCTTATGAAGCACAAGTGAATATACTAGGCATGTCATGAGATGTAGCGAGATAACTAACTGATGTGAAGAGAAACTCCTTATGGCAGAAAGTGACTGAACTATGGGATCAAAAGAGGCTGTAAAAAGAGGTTTTATTTACCACACTTGGAACTGCTAGACGAAGTGAGAGTTGAGGTCGAGCAGTTCGATCCTCCGTGCCCTAACTTGGCGACGGAAGACACCTACGGTGACGGCGGAGAGAGCGATGTCCGCTGTCGGCGTGAAAACGGCGTCAGAGAGGTTGCGGCAGTGAAGCGCTTCGTCGCCGGCGTCGTCGAGTGCTAGTGGTGGCGCTAGGGTTCGTGCGAGGGTGGAAGAAGAAGATAATGACCGCAGTGAATCGTATATTTATAGGGATAGAGGCGGCACTGCACTATTACGCAGGTACCCCTGGCGGTTCGCATTTGAGGCATGTGTGGCCAGTTAGAGGAAGATTGGGATTTGTTCCACGTCCCACGCACGCCTAAATTGCCGGGCGGTCGTTCCTGCTTCTCCGGATCTTATGTGGAGGAATGAGCATTAAAAACGGACTTTTATGGTTGCCACTATGTCTTCAGCTGACAAGGACACAGTGAAGACATTTGACAGTTTCAACAGAATGCATATGACTTGGAGAGATAGAGTTTGAGATAGAAAGCATAGAGAGGTTAGGGTCCGATCACATTCACTTAGTTCAAAAAATTCAACCAAGAAGACATAGCTATAAGTGAATGCTGTAGAGGACAGAACATCAGTACATATATATCCATATAATCAACGCAGTGAAGATAATCATGAAGACATATTGAGAATGAAGCCAAACCAAATGTGAAGACATTGAGAGGTAACGCCATGAGAGAAACACTTCAAAATGGAACGTTTGGTGGTGGCGTTACCCACCGTATAGGAAGTATTAGACCCAGACACGGTGCACAATTATCGTGGCGCTCTGAAGTCAAATTCCACATTAATGTATTCACACTTAGAATGTATGTCTTCATTGTTTGAAGATATACGCTACTTCGTGTGTTGCACATCTAAGTCATCAATATGCATAAGTGTTAGGATGTGTGCCTGATCACAGGACATTTGAGGATTCCAAGATATTTAGCTCACACCGTAACTTGCAAAATCTCTTCTCATCCAAGGGCTTGGTGAAGATATCTGCCAATTGCTCTTCAGTGTTGACATGTATGATATCAATGTCTTCCTTCACAACATGATCTCTGAGAAAGTGATGACGAATTTCAATGTGCTTTGTCTTCGAGTGCTGAACTGGGTTGTTGGCAATCTTGATGGCGCTTTCGTTGTCGCAGTAAAGTGGCACTTGCTTCAGATGAATGCCATAATCCTTGAGTGTTTTCTTCATCCACAGAAGCTGAGGCAGCAAGATCCAGTAGCAATGTATTCAGATTCAGCAGTGGAGAGTGATACACAGTTCTGCTTCTTTGAAGACCAACATACAAGTGATCATCCCAGAAAGTGACATGTGCCTGATGTAGACTTGCGATCAACTTTGTCACCAGCATAATCAGCATCCGAAAATCCAACCAAATCAAACTCTGAGCCCTTTGGATACCATAATCCTAGAGTTGGGGTGTGAGCCAAATATCGAAGAATTCGCTTCACAGCTAAGTGATGCGACTCCTTTGGTGTCGCTTGAAATCGAGCACACATGCAAACACTAAGCATGACATCTGGCCTAGATGCACATAAATAAAGCAAAGACCCAATCATGGAGCGGTATACCTTTTGATCGAACTCTTTACCATTGTCGTCGGGACCCAGATGATGCTTGGCTGGCATTGGTGTTGTGAAGCCTTTGCAGTCTTGCATACCGAACTTCTTCAGGCACTCTTTAAGATATTTCTCTTGAGATATGAAGATGCCGTTGCGTTGTTGCCGTATTTGAAGACCGAGGAAGAACTTCAGCTCCCCCATCATGGACATCTGATATTGCTCTTGCATCATATATCCAAACTCTTCACTATACTTCTGATTGGTGCAGCCGAAGATAATGTCATCCACATATATTTGACACACAAACAGTTCACCATCATATGTCTTCGTGAAAAGAGTGGGATCCAGGGAACTAGGTATGAAGCCTTTGCTTTTCAGAAAGTACTTGAGTGTATCATACCAGGCCCTAGGGGCTTGTTTGAGGCCATACAGTGCCTTGTTGAGCTTGTATACCATATCAGGATGTTTTGGATTTTCAAAGCTAGGTGGTTGTGCAACATACACTTCTTCTTCAATCTTGCCATTGAGAAAGGAACTTTTCACATCCATCTGATAGAGAAGTATGTTATGATGATTTGCATAGGCCAGCAGTATGTGTATGGCTTCAAGCCTAGCCACAGGAGCAAATGTTTCATCGAAGTCAATGCCCTCCACTTGAGTATATCCTTGAGCAACGAGACGAGCTTTGTTTCTGACAACTTAACCATGCTCATCTTGCTTGTTGCGGTATATCCATTTGGTGCCTATTATGTTGTGCTTCCGTGGATCAGGACGCTTAACCAGTTCCCATACATTATTCAGCTCAAACTGTTGAAGCTCTTCTTGCATAGCTTGAATCCATTCAGGTTCCATGAAGGCTTCTTCAACTTTCTTAGGTTCTGATATTGAGACGAATGCGAAATGCCCACAGAAGTTTGTTAGCTGAGTTGCCCTTGAACGAGTGAGTGGACCAGGTGCATTGATGCTGTCAAGTATTTTGTCAATTTGTACTTCATTTGCAACACGAGGGTGTGTAGGGCGAAGACTTTGCTCTTGCTGATCTAGGTGGTCATTTGAAGGTATATCTTCAGGCTGAGCATTGTCTTCATGTGGATCAGGTGCTGAGATGATAAGTTCTTCTTCAGGATGAGCTTCAGAAGGTACAATCTCTCCAGTTCCCATAAGCTTGATTGATTCATTAGCTGGAACTTCATCTAGCACATTTGGCAATTGCTCTCTTTGTGATCCATTGGTTTCATCAAACCGCACATCCACTGTTTCAACCACTTTGTAGTGGAAGAGATTGAAGACTCTGTTGGAGTGCGAATCCTTTCCATATCCAAGCATGAAGCCTTCATGTGCTTTTGGTGCAAACTTTGAGGTGTGGTGTGGGTCCTTGATCCAGCATTTTGCGCCAAATACTCTGAAGTAACTAACATTTGGCTTCTTGCCAGTTAGGAGTTCATAAGATGTCTTGTTCAGAAGCTTGTGAAGATAAACACGATTGATTGTATGGCATGCAGTATCAATGGCTTCAGTCCAGAATTTTCTTGGAGTCTTGTATTCATCTAGCATTGTTCTGGCCATCTCAATGAGTGTTCTGTTCTTGCGTTCGACGACGCCATTCTGCTGTGGCGTGTATGGAGCTGAGAATTCATGTGTGATCCCCAAGGTATCCAGATATGTATCAAGGCCAGTGTTCTTGAATTCAGTGCCATTGTCACTTCTGATGTGCTTTATCTTGGCGCCAAAATTGTCCATAGCTCGATTTGCGAAGCGTCTGAAGACATCCCGCACTTCAGTCTTGTAAAGGATTATGTGCACCCAAGTATATCTAGAATAATCATCAACAATTACGAAGCCATAGAGGCATGCAGAAGTAGTAAAAGTTGAGTAGTGAGTGGGACCGAAAAGATCCATGTGAAGCAGTTCGAAGGGTTGTGTAGTAGTCATGATTGTCTTCGAAGGATGTTTTGCCCTTGTCATCTTCCCTGCTTCACAGGCACCGCATAAATGATCTTTCTTGAACTTGACGCCTTCGATGCCTATGACATGCTTCTTCTTTGCAAGGGTGTGGAGGTTCCTCATGCCAGCATGCCCAAGCCTTCGATGCCAAAGCCAGCATTCTGAAGCTTTTGCAAGAAGACATACTGCAAGTTGTGGTCCTGCTGAGAAATCTACCACGTACAAATCATCTTTCCGATACCCTTCAAACACTAGAGATTTGTCAGATTCCATAAGCACCAGGCAGCGATATTTGCCAAACATTACAATCATATTCAAATCGCAAAGCATTGAGACAAACATTAAGTTGAAGCCAAGGGATTCAACAAGCATGACTATATCCATGTGTTGATCCCTTGAGATTGCAACTCTACCTAGACCCAATACCTTACTTTTACCAGTGTCAGCAAATGTAATGTGGCTCTTGTCGGATGGACGTAAAGTTGAGTCCATGAGAAGGCTTCTTTTGCCAGTCATGTGATTTGTACACCCACTGTCAATAATCCATTCTGAAGACTTTGAAGTCACTGGTGTCGTATCCTACAGTGCAGTTAGGGGGATAGGCTTCACGAAGGGTATTGTGAAGCATAAACATTTGACGAACCAGTGGATTATGAAAACTTAAATCCAGATTAGGACTAATAGGGAGAGTAGCATGCGATTCAGGAACGAAGTACATAATGATGCCATTTGGGCATTTTATCTTGTGCCCCACAAGATTTTTATGGTCCCCAGCAATTGCATCAGAAGATTTTGTTTTTGTGCTAGAGACCTTTCCCTGCAAAAGAGAGTTAAGCTTTCTTAACCACCCACATCTTCAAGGGTGGCTTAGAAGCAATGAGTCTAAGTGCAGCATCTGAGAATTTTGGCTTTGGAGCCCTAGCAAACAGTCTAGCAGGGGGACAGTAATACTCATAGGGATAAGCAGAATAATTTTTGGTCATATGAACATGACGGTTCGATGAACCGCTCTCATATTCATATGCCTGAGTATGGTTTCCCTGCAAAACATTTGCGTTAGTGTGACTCAGGTGAGTCTTCTATTTGTATGAAGCCATTGGACCGTATGAAGCCTTTGGTCTGAGGTTTGTCTTCTTCAAGTGAGGTGTCATGAAGACATTCATAGGAAGATTTTCCAGACACTTTTTCGGAACCCAGATCATCTTCATAGGAGGTCCATTCCTGCAGTTAGTACCAATGTACCTGGCAAACACTTCACCATTCTGATTCTTAAACAGTTTATAGTTTGCATCAAAGGATTCATCAATGATAATAGGGTTAGCACAAGTGAAGCCAGATAAATTGGATGGATCTGCTGAAAGTTCCTTTGCAGCAACCCATGTAGTTTTGGGGTACTGCTCAGGTTTCCAGTAAGAGCCATCTGCATTGATTTTCCTCACAAATCCAACACCCTCTTTCCTAGGGTTACGATTCAGGATCTGCTTTTTGAGGACATCACATAATGTCTGATGCCCTTGAAGACTTTTGTACATCCCTGTTTCAAGCAATGTCTTCAACCTAGCATTCTCATCAGCAATAGCAGTGGTATCCTCAGCAGAGGGGTTAGTTACCACATCAACATTTGAAGATATTCGAACAGCAGTAGCAGTGGAACATTCAGCAACAAAATTAGCATTATCGCGCTCAATGCATTTAAGACATGGTGGTTCAAATCCTTCCTGAGCGGGACTGATCTGTTCGGAGCAAAGTGACTCGTTTTCCTTTTGAAGGTCTTCATGAGCCACCCTCAATTTCTCAAGTTCTTGCTTCCTTTGAAGATAATCATGGGCAAGCTTTTCATGATTTGTTGAGAGAGTATCATGACGATCTTCAAGTTCCTGATACTTAACGTGAAGATTTTTTATGTCTTCAATTAAGGATTCAGAACGAGTCATTTCGGCACCCAACAGATCATCGCTTCTGTCTAACAGTTTTTGAATATGTTCCATAGCTTTCTATTATTCAGTTGCAATTTTAGCAAGCGTTTTGTAGCTAGGTTTTGAATCACATTCAGAGTCATCGTCACTGGATGTTTCATAGCGAGTAGTGCGTGTGTTTACCTTGGCACCACGGGCCATGAAGCAGTAGGTAGGAGTGGAGTTGCTCTTGTTATTTGTGTCGGTGTCGGTGATGCAGTCATTGTCTTCAGTGTTGAAGATGGACTTGGCGACGTATGCTGTAGCCAGACTCGCAATGCCAGAATCAGACTCCTCCTCAAACTCCACCTCTTCCTCCTCAGATGCGGACTCCTCCTCTGAATCCATCTCCTTTCCAACAAATGCATGTGCCTTGCCAGATGAGCTCTTCTTGTGTGATGAAGACTTTGATGAAGACTTGGAAGAAGACTTTGAGAATTTCTTCTTCTTCTTGTCGTCAGAATCATATTCCTTGCTCTTCTTCTTCCTTCTGTTCTCATTGTCCCACTGTGGACACTCAGAGATGAAGTGTCCAGTTTTCTTGCACTTGTGACATGTTTTCTTCTTGTAGTTATGAGCAGAAGCTTCATCATTCCTTGAGCTTGATCGTGAAGATTTCCTGAAGCCTTTCTTCTTAGTGAATTTTTGGAACTTCTTCACTAGCATTGCAAGTTCTCTTCCAATGTCTTTAGGATCATCAGAACTGCAGTCAGATTCTTCTTCAGATGAGGAGACAGCTTTTGCCTTCAAGGCACGAGTTTGCCCATAGTTTGGACCGTAGATATCTCTTTTCTCAGAAAGCTGAAACTCATGTGTGTTGAGCCTCTCAAGTATGTCAGACGGATCGAGTGTCTTGAAATCAGGACGTTCTTGAATCATCAGGGCCAGGATGTCAAACGAACTATCAAGTGATCTCAGCAGCGTCTTGACGATTTCATGTTTGGTGATCTCAGTGGCACCGAGGGCTTGAAGCTCATTTGTGATGTCAGTGAGCCGGTCAAATGTGTGCTGGACATTCTCATTGTCATTTCGCTTGAAGCGGTTGAAGAGGTTGCGAAGAACACTGATTCTTTGATCTCTCTGGGTTGAGATGCCTTCATTGACCTTGGAGAGCCAGTCCCAGACTAGCTTTGATGTCTTCAAGGCACTCACACGGCCATACTGTCCTTTGGTCAGATGACCACAGATGATATTCTTGGCAGTAGAATCCAGTTGAATGAACTTCTTGACATCAGCAGCAGTGACACCTTCTCCAGCCTTGGGAACGCCGTTTTCGACGACATACCATAGGTCGACGTCAATGGCTTTAAGATGCATGCGCATCTTATTCTTCCAGTAGGGATATTCAGTTCCATCGAAGACGGGGCAAGCAGTGGAGACTTTGATTATCCCTGCAGTCGACATAGCTAAAACTCCAGGTGGTTAAACCGAATCACACAGAACAAGGGAGCACCTCGCTCTGATACCAATTGAAAGTGCGTTATATCGACTAGAGGGGGGTGAATAGGCGATTTTTATGAAAGTCTTCAAAACGTGAGAGTTATGAAGACAAACAGTGAAGATTATGCCTATTACTATGCAGCGGAAGTTAGATTACACTAGGCCAGCCATGGTCATGTATTCAATAGAGTGAAAGCGCAATGACAAACAGCTTCAGTGTAATAAGGATCAGGTAGGAAGAAGTTATGAAGCCAAACAGATCATACATTCATGTTGTGAAGACAAAAGATAAAGCAAGCATGCAATGGCTTCACAATGAATAACTATAAGTAAAAAGAAAGTGTAGATGAAACCAGTGACACGTCGAAGACAATGATTTGTTGGACCAGTTCTAGTTGCTGTGACAACTGTACGTCTGGTTGGAGCGGCTAGGTATTTAAACCGAAGGACACACAGTCCCGGACACCCAGTCAAGGACACTTAGTCCAAGACACCCAGTCCTCACCATTTTCTCCTTGAGCTAAGGTCACACAGACCTCGTCCAATTACTCGTGGTAAGTCTTCAGGCGACTTCCAAACCTTCACAGACTTTGTTCACTGACAATCCACAATTCCTCTTGGATGCTCAGAACGCGACGCCTAACCGTCTGGAGGATGCACAGTCCTCAAGTGTAATAAGTCTTCAGATCACTCAGACACGAAGACTTAAGTGATGCCCAATTTACTCTGGCTCTGGGTGGTTAGGGATTTTATCCTCACTAGGAATTTTTCTTTCAAAGGCTTCGAGGTGGGTTGCTCTTAAACGACAAAAGCCGTGCACTGAAATCTGAGCAGCCAACCGTTTATGGTTGTGGGGGTGGACTATTTATAGCCACTTGGCAACCCGACCTGATCTGTCTGAAATGACCCTGGGTCACTAAGGAACTGACACGTGTACCAACGGTCGAATTTTGAACTCACACGGCAACTTTACTTGGGCTACAAGTAAAGCTGACTTGTCTGACTCTGCACAAGATTTGCTCTCATAGTCTTCGCTCGAAGACATAGGATTTGAATTAGGCATCACTTCAGTCATTCTGACTGGTTCTCTTGGACCCCACTTAACAGTACGGTGATTCCTATGACACAACATAAATGAAATAAAACTACGAAGGATCTAAGTCTTCGAGTTCCATAAGCTTCATAGGGAGTCTTCTCATGTCATTGTCTTCAATATGAATATCTTCATAAACCACCATTGTCTTCAATGTCTTCGTACATTTTTAGGGGTCATCTCTGGTAATAAAACCGAATCAATGAGGGACTTCTACCTGTGTTTTCCTGCAATTCTCACAAACATGTTAGTCCCTCAACTAGGTTTGTCGTCAATACTCCAAAACCAACTAGGGGTGGCACTAGATGCACTTACATGAGACCCCAGCCGGCTCAAAGCATCAGCTGCTTCGTTTTTCCGATGGTCAATGTGTTCCACCCGATAACCTTTAAAATATCCTGCAACAGCATCGACCTCTCGGTGATAAGCCGCCATGAGAGGGTCTTTGGAATCCCACTTGCCAGACACCTGTTGAGCCACTAGATCTAAATCACCAAGACATCTGACCCGGCTCAAGCTCATCTCCTTTGCCACTCGAAGACCATGGAGCAATGCTTCATACTCTGCTGCGTTGTTAGTGCATGGAAACATCAACCGCAACACATAACAAAATTTATCACCTCGTGGGGAAGTTAATACAACTCCAGCCCCCGAGGCTTCCAATTGCCTAGACCCATCAAAATGAATAGTCCAATATGTGTTGTCTGGCTTTTCTTCTGGCATCTACATCTCTGTCCAGTCATTGATGAAGTCAACCAGGGCTTGAGACTTAATCGCAGTACATGGAACATACTTCAGCCCATGAGACCCAAGCTCAATTGCCCACTTCGCAACTCGCCCTGTAGCTTCTCTGTTTTGAATAATTTCTCCCAAAGGAGCAGAGCTAACCACAGTGATTGGATGTCCCTGAAAGTAATGCTTAAGCTTCCGGCTTGCCATGAACACCCCATAAACAAGCTTCTGCCAATGTGGATATCGTTGCTTGGACTCAATTAGCACTTCACTGACATAATAAACCGGTCGCTGAACCGGACGCTCTCTGCCAGCCTCCTTGCGCTCTACCACCATAGCCACACTAACAGCTCGTGAGTTGGCAGCCACATATAACAATAGTGGCTCTTTCTCAATTGGAGCGGCTAGGACCGGCGGCTCAGCCAGTTGTGCCTTCAGATCCTCAAAAGCGGCGTTCGCAGCATCACTCCAAACAAAAACATCTGTTTTCTTCATCAATTGATATAGAGGCATAGCCTTTTCCCCTAACCGGCTCAAAGCAGCCACACGACCTGCCAGTAGTTGAACATCATTGACGCAGATTGGTTTGGCTAGAGATGTGATTGCCTTGATTTTCTCCGGGTTAGCTTCAATACCTTGATTAGACACCAGAAAACCCAAGAGCTTGCCGGCTGGCACAGCAAAAACACACTTGGCCGGGTTAAGAATCATCTTGTAAACCCGAAGATTATTAAAAGTCGCTTTCATGTCTGTGACCAAGGTTTCCTCTTCCCTGGATTTCACCACTATATCATCCACATAGGCATGAACATTGCGCCCAATTTGATTGTGAAGACAATTCTGCACACACCATTGGTAAGTCGCCTGGGCACTCTTAAGCCCAAAAGGCATAGACACATAGCAGAAAGCCCCAAAAGGATTTATAAACGCTGTCTTCTCTTGATCCTTGACTGCCATCTTAATCTGATGATAACCGGAGTAAGCATCTAAGAAACTCAACCGTGCGCAACCCGTCGTAGCATCAATGATCTTATCAATACGGGGAAGAGCAAACGGATCAGCCGGACAAGCTTTGTTCAAATCTGTGTAATCCACACACATATGCCAGGTGCCATTCTTTTTGAGTACAAGCACCGGGTTAGCTAACCATTTTGGGTGAAAGACCTCCACAATGAACCCGGCTGCCAAGAGCCGGGCCACCTCTTCTCCGATGGCCTTGCGCCTTTCTTCATTGAACCGCCGGAGAAACTGTCTAACAGGTTTAAACTTTGGATCGATATTAAGAGTGTGCTCAGCGAGTTCCCTCGGGACACCCGGCATGTCTGAAGGTTTCCATGCAAAGATGTCCCGCTTCTCACGGATGAACTCGATGAGCGCGCTTTCCTATTTTGGATCCAAGTTTGCACTGATGATGAACTATTTGGATTCATCGCTAGGCACAAAGTCAACCATCTTAGTGTCATCAGCTGACTTGAACTTTAACTCCGGCTCATGCTCTGTTGTTGGTTTCCTTAATGATGTCATATTCGCTGGGTCAACATGATCCTTGTAGAATTTCAACTCCTCTGTTGCACAAACAGATTCAGCATAGGCAGCATCCCCCTCTTCACATTCCAAGGCTATCTTCCGACTCCCATGGACTGTAATGGTGCCCTTGTGACCCGGCATCTTGAGCTGCAAATACACGTAACACGGTCGAGCCATTAACTTGGCATAAGCCGGCCGCCCAAACAGAGCATGATATGGGCTTTTGATCTTAACCACTTCAAAGGTTAATTTTTCTGCTCTGGAGTCATACTCATCCCCAAAGGCTACCTCCAGCTCGATCTTACCAACTGGGTATGCCGACTTACTGTGTACCACACCATGAAAAACAGTGTTGGATTGTTTAAGATTTTTATCCGTCAATCCCATCCGGCGGAACGTCTCATAGTAAAGGATGTTGATGTTGTTGCCTCCATCCATGAGTACCTTAGTAAACTTGTACCCACCAACCTGAGGTGCCACTACCAAAGCCAAGTGACCCGGATTATCAACCCGGGGCGGGTGATCCTCTCTGCTCCACACAATAGGCTGCTCCGACCAACGTAAATAACGTGGGATTGCCGGCTCAACGGCAATAATGGCCCTCTTATGGAGCTTCTGGTCCCTCTTACATAAACTGGTAGTAAAGACATGATACTGTCCACTACTCAACTGCTTCGGGTTGCTCTGATAGCCGGATTGTTGTTGCTGCTGATTTCCTTGGCCATGCTGCTGATTATATCCTTATTGTGACCAGGGTACCCCTGACCGTGAAAACCTCCTTTGCTTGAACCGGCGCCCGGGGCCTGAAAGCCGCCTCCACCTGAACCGCCACCTGGGCCGTGACCCCCATCAAATGCGTTTGAATTTTTAAATGCCTTCATGATCGTGCAATCCTTCCACAAGTGGGTGGCTGGTTTCTCCCGGGTGTCGTGTTTTGGACAAGGTTCATTCAACAACTGCTCAAGGGTGGGGCCTGACCCGCCCGATCGAGGGGGTTGTCTGCCCTTGCACCGCTGATTACCGCCCTGTGCATTGGTATTGGCAACAAACTCATCAGCCTTACGTTTATTACCTCCTTGATTCGTCGGGTTATGTTGGTGACCCTTGCCATTGCCGTTGTTCTTTCCCTTCGTTGCCTTTTCTTCATCAGACACCGGGTCTTTGGTGGTGTCAGAATCAGCGTACTTGACAAGAGCCGCCATCAACATTCCCATGTCATTACAATCACATTTAAGCCGCCCCAACTTCTGCTTCAGAGGTTCAAAATGGCAATTTTTCTCCAACATCAAAACTGCTGAGCCGACATCCATCTTATCAGATGAATGTATTATCTCCTTGACCCGGCGCACCCAATGGGTTGTAGATTCTCCATCCTCTTGC
The DNA here is from genome assembly GCF_002162155.2 of Triticum dicoccoides. Taxonomy (NCBI): domain Eukaryota; kingdom Viridiplantae; phylum Streptophyta; class Magnoliopsida; order Poales; family Poaceae; genus Triticum; species Triticum dicoccoides. The sequence goes on from NC_041388.1 coordinate 251,956,814, forward strand.
TTGCAATTGGTCAGGTCCATAATCGACATTGGCTGCTTACATGTATCCTTAAAGTTCTGGATGAACCGCACCTTTAACTCTGCCCATGAACCGATAGAATTGGGTGGTAAACCTTTCAACCAGGTCCGAGCCGTTCCATCCAACATCATGGTAAAATACTTGGCCATGGCAGGATCGCTAACCTCCAACAGCTCCATAGCCATCTCATAGCTCTCAATCCAAGCCCCCGGCTGTAAGTCAGCCGTGTAGTTAGGCACCTTACGAGGCCCCTTGAAATCCTTGGGCAACCGCTCATTGCGTATGGCTGGGACCTGGCAAGGTACGCCTCCAGTTCTTGTGGCCACTCCTGCCTCAATCGAGGTTGCTGGATAAGCCGGAAAGGTTTGGTGAGCCACCCATTCCGCCTCTTGACGAATCCTCTCCTGATCCGCCAAGTTAAGGGCTCCAGCCCGCACCGGCTCATGCCTATATGGCCAGTTGTGGCGTTGAGCATTACTTGACATCTCTGCGGACTCCATGTGCCTACTGTAACTTGGGCTCCGGCTTGGGCGAGGAGTTGAATGAATCCTGTCTCGACTGTAGGAGTATGCATCCTGTTGGGCCAAAGTTGTCTGAAGCAGTTCTCTTACCCTCCGGGTTTCAATTGCTGCTGGCGAGTCGCCTTCCATTGGGAGAGCCGCTAAACGAGCCGACGCTGCGATGAGGTTTTCCATAGGATTAGAGAAGTGACCCGGAGGTGTTGTCACATAACGAGGAGGAGTTGGATTTATGCGAGGCGGCTCCATGGTGCGTGGCTGAACTGGTGCACTGGGCGTTGTGACCCGATTTCCCTCGGGCGGGTTGCTTCCCCCAGCCCCGGGTGTATGGAACAGGTTCCTCGGATCCAGCGTTAGAGGCAGACGCGACTGAGTTTTCTGATGCCTCCTCCTCATGACCTTGTTTGATGCATTAAGATCCACGGAGAGCCGGAAGGTTTCTGCTTGAAGCTGCTGAGCACGAGCATCCAAAGCTGCTTGTTCCACTGCCATCCAGGTTTCCTCCGCGGCTAGATTTTCCTTAGTTTGCACCATCTCCTCATGCACGCGTGCCACTTCTGCGTCATGTTGGGCTTTATCCGCCGGTTCTACCGCGGCGGTTAACAGAGCCGTCAGTTTATCCATAAGGTCCATTAGAACGTGAGCCGGGGGCGCGCGGGGTCTCCTGACCCGGCGGCTGCTGACCCGGCGGCCGCCGCCGTCGCTGCAGTGGAGTTCTGGCCAGGCTATGTCCCTGCCATGAAGACTCCGGCCCAATTCGGCGGCTCAAGTGGGTCTGGAATACTGCTGCCATTGGAACAGCCCCCGAGCATGTCGTCTTGCAGTTGGTACAACAAATCCGTCTCACCTGTTGATGATGTCGTATCAGAGTAGATGGTTGTCTCCCCGCCTTCCATCAATCCTTCAGAGTATTCACCGCCATGGACGTAGCCTACGAAGGCATGCTTCACAACAGATTGAACACAGGCAGACCCGGCGCGCTGAGCCGTTTCGATGAGGTTGGGGTGGACGTCCGGCTCAGGGCCTGACTCGCCGATTCGGCCGATGAAGACGTGAATTCCGCCGAAGGGGACCCGGTACCCGTACTCGATCGAGCCGGCTTCGGGGCCCCAGCCTTCATCGTTGATGTATAGTTTGCCGCGACAACTCTTGGTCATCCGGCCCACAGCGTATCCCTTGAGCCCTTCGAAGTTGCCCTTCAAGAACTCAAATCCACCGTGCGCTGGCCCCACGGTGGGCACCAACTGTCGTGGAGTTGACACGGCAGATGTCCTAGAGCAAGGACTTAGTCGTAGGGCCATCGCACTAGGAAGCTTAAAGGGGTTGATCGGGACAAAGGACACACTAGAGAGTTTTTATACTAGTTTGGCCCCTTACGATGAAGGTAAAAGCCTACGTCTAGTTGGGATTGATATTGCTGAGGTTTCGATCTCCAAGAGGCTCAACTCGACGGCTTGGTTATCGACTTGTTTGTTTCTTGCCCTAAACTGCCACCGGGTCGTCCCCTTATATGCACGGGTTGATGCCTGGCGGCCTACAGAGCCCCGGCCGGCTCATAATCGTGTCCGGCTCGGTGACCTTCTTTACATGCCTTTCTGTACAAGTATTTCCTTACGTACGGCGGTTTATTGCATCAGGCCTTAAACCGGCCCCAGGCCTTTGGGCCTTCTATAAGACTTAATAAACTACAATCTTTGAATGTTTATTGGCTTCTTGCGTAACCCGCCATTGAAGCTGACCCGGCCCCTCCTGGGCGGGTCTCAACTGATAGTAATATCCCCAACAGGTCCCGAATTGTGCGTCTAAGGCATATGTTAACAGGAGGCAGGGAACACGATGTTTTACCCAGGTTCAGGCCCTCTTGATGGAGGTAAAACCCTACGTCATGCTTGATTTATTCTTGATGATATGAGTATTACAAGAGTTGATCTACCACGAGATCGGAGAGGCTAAACCCTAGAAGCTAGCCTATGGTATGATTGTATGTTGTCCTACGGACTAAAACCCTCCGGTTTATATAGACACCGGAGGGGGCTAGGGTTACACAAGGTCGGTTACAAAGGAGGAGATATACATATCCGTATTACCTAGCTTGCCTTCCATGCCAAGTAGAGTCCTATCCGGACACGAGGCGAAGTCTTCAATCTTGTATCTTCATAGTCCAACAGTCCGGCCAAAGGATATAGTCCGGCTGTCCGGAGACCCCCTAATCCAGGACTCCCTCAACTTCCGTGACGATAATTTTGGTAACGCCATGGAACACTTCTACAACAGCACAGGTATGACTATCTTCATTATGTCGTAAATTTTTCATGGATGTACATGCATGACAGAAAATGTGACCTACTGTGACAAACACGTACCATCACGGAAGTGTATTTTTTTTGTAGTGTACGATCCTACTTCTTTCCAAGGGACACAAGCTCAAGATGATCGTCCACCACATGACCACAAGCACAAAGGCAAGGACAAGCTTCAAGAGGAGAATGATGCATTTGAAGAAGCTCCTAAGACCTTGGTTAAGTGGGTTCCCAAGACTACATCAAGTTCTACTTCATCAAGTACGACTACAACTCCAAGGATTCCCATCAAGATGATGTGCATCCTGAAGAAGAAGAACTAGAGAGTTCTTGAGGGTGACTCCGCCAACATACTTCACTCATATCATTTTGGCGAGGACAAGTGCAAACAACTTCCACATCTTGCACTAGGTCAAGGAGTCACAAACCCTCTTATTAGTAAGACAAGGGACGAGGTAACCTAATGTTTTCATTGACATCATCTTATGTGAAATTCACTCTATGTCTATGGATATCCTTGTTTGTTCCTTGTGGGACTAACCCGTGTAGGTATTGAAAGTACAACTCACTCCAATGGATTGCTCCGAATGATCTAAATCAACATTGAGCATCCACATCTTCAACATCTACATGAAGTCATCATCGACAAAACCCAAGGTTAGTTCATCCCTCTTAGGGGGGTATCACATCTAGGGGGAGCTTTACTCTAATCAATTGAGCTAAAGCAACTCTAATGGTGTGAACGCAACAATGCTTTATGTAAAATTGGTAACCCCATTTGTGCTTAAACGGTGAGTATGACCTATGATCAAATGTTCTCATTTGACTCCTAAGTCAATATACTCATATATATATATATATATATATATATATATATATATATATATATGGTGACACTATTCTAATCTTGGGATTAGAATAACTATTTGGATCACACCGGCCCTATAAGGGCTCGATCATAGGTTCCCGAACTCCCGAACCGCGCTGGAACGAAGTAAAAAAATACTATGACCATCCATCCTGCATCTCCCGCGCTCCCTCCATCCCACCTCCTGCACTCCGACCCATCAGCCCCCAGAACCGCCGCCGTCGTCGCATCTAACCCGCGCGCCACTCCGCGGGCCGGGATCCAGCCCCCGCGCCTCCCCACTCCTGGATCCGGCCGCCTCGCTGCTCCCGCGCCTGAGCCGGCCCCCGCGCCGCCCCACTCCTGGATCCGGCCGCCTTCCCACCTTGCTCCCCCGGCAGCACCCGCCTCAGGCCGACGGCGCGAGGAGGCCGAGCTCGGCCGTGCTCGCCACCTTGGTGGCTCACCCCGCCCCAGCCACCTCTGCCCTTGCCTCCAACCACCGCCCCGACCACCTCCACCACCGCCCTCTGCCCCGACCACCTCCCTTCCACCCGCCCCCAACTTCCCCTCCGGCGTGACCTTCCCAGCACTCCACCGCGACCTTCCCTCCCCTCCGACGCGGCCTGCCCTCCGCCCATGTTTCTTGCACCATGCTGTCGTCCCCACTCGTAAAATCAAGCCATGGCCGGAGAGATCCATCATGGCTCCCCTGCAGCAGCTATTTTTCCATATGTAGTGGTTGCAAAATATCTACTATCCCTAGTTTACCAACTAGTGCTATTGGCCTCTGCAGCAAAACCTGAACCATCTTCTCTTGAATTCCTCCAGCCTAACACACCCATGAGATCGCCTGACTACGACAATGACGTGCAAGGGACCTCACCATGGGTGTCACGGACGAGTACGTGGGCACCGTCATCGGCTATGCCGGGAGGACCATACATGAGATCGAACGGGTACGTACATATCTCCCGCACCATGAAGCGCAGCCACAAATGGTTAACCGACAAGGCTATGGTTTGTACTAATGGTTCGTCGTCAGAGTGCAGGTTACGGGCGTGTAGATTGGTATCTCTAAGGGGGAGCTCAAAGCTGGGACGAGCGAGAGGTAGGTACTACAACAGGTCTCAGCCGGGTTTGCATGTTCTTTACCCACGAAATCAGTCCTGCCTGTATGTCATTTTGACCTGCAGCGTGTGTGTGGTGCAGGGAGGTGGTGATCAGTGGGACACGGGAGGCGGTCGATGCGGCGGAGGTGATGATCGTGTAGCGGGTCTCGGACGCCGCCAATAGTCGCCGCCGGTAGCAGGGTGGCGGTGGTCTTGACAGGCGGCCTATCAAGGAAGTGGAGTAGCAGCAGCAGTAGCGGTGATACAACAGAGCAAAGCGGAGCAGAGCATAGTACTGAATTACTACTGATGGTGGTAGTAGGGCAGGAGATGTCCCAAGTTTTTTGGTCCCTTGCGTGCGTCGCCGGAGCAATTTATTAGCAAGAATTGCTTAATTGGGAGGGGAAGGCATGGTGCAATTACTCATGGCTGCACGGTTAGTTTTGGTTTTGGTCAATGTTGCTTCCATGTTTGACTACTAGTGTATCCGTGCCTTGTGTTTCGGTGAGAGGATGGATGGATGGTTCCTCTGGGTCTGATTGATCCAACCCAAGAGAAGAGGACTTCTAAAATGGAAGGCCGAAGCAAAGTTGTTTTTTACTGCACACAAACTTGGATGATCTGATCAGATCAGACCAGACTTCCACTGTGGAGCATGCTGCAACTTTTGTTTAGTTCTGATACTCTAATTTTGTCAGTTTAGTCCATGTATTGTTCTTTTACGAAAAAAATTGAAGAGTCAAAGAAAATGGAAAAAGAATGCATTAGTATAGCTACTTAGTAGAAAATGGTCAAAGAATATGTTGCTTCGATGGTTTTTTGTGTGCTTGTATTTGAAAAATTACATCAAAGAAAATTCAACAACTTGTGTACTTATGTGGATAACGTGGGAACAATATTCTGCCCACCGTCTATTTTTGCTAATGATTTTGTTTGTCTTCCATTTTATATGTTAGGAAAATTGACGCCAGAACTTTTTATCTTGAAAATAAGTTCAAATAAATAGACAGGAGAAGGTCACATATGTGTACCAGGAAAAAGTTTGCGGTTTGAAGGAGGACTGAAGTTCAGAGTGATGTGGATGTGAAGGTTCAGAGATGTTTTTTTAGTATATTCAGACATGTTTTTCCTCTCTTGTTCTTCATTTCTTAACTTCTTCATAATTGATTAGATAACTTCTAAGGCAACATGTTGTTGTCTGAAAAGCTTATGGACTCTTGTGTGTACGTAAAACACTTTGATCAATATACTCTTTAGTTTATGATTCTTTCTTTCCACTATCACTCAAGCTAGGTGTTCCTAAAAAATATGGTGCACCTCCCGTTTGCGAGTCCGTGTGCCCACAATCTTGTGGTTAAATGACCTTTGTGAAATGTGATGATTCTTCGTAAAGTAGTTTGTGCAAAAGGAAAAAAGTATTCAAGTGTCCGCAGCAAAACTCCAGTGCATAAAACATATGTTTTGTGTTTATCTATCTGAAAAATTGGCCACTATTGTAGCTTTGCCTGGTGTATCAGTTCAACTGCAAAAAAAAGTTTTTGCCTAGTTTAGTCAGTTGTTGGAATAAAAAAAGGGGCTGAAAGGTCAAAATGTTTTATTCGTGAAGGTCAAAAGTATGTTAAGTATATTTTTCTGGAACACTGGCACTCTTTGTACATCATGTTGTCAAGTTATTCACACTTGCATTCTACAGAATAGAAAAAGAAAAGTTAGGGTGTTTAACTTAGTAACCCGCCCAGTGACGATGACGACATGGCACTCTTCCTTGTTTGGCGACGGCTTGGTGCTCCTATGGATCAACAACAACTTGTGACCTTCTAGCGACGGCCGACTTGACCTTTCTAACGAATTGGTTCAAAATTTTTGCTACAAAAAACAAGGGTATTTCTGTTACTAACAGAAAATAAACCAAGAAGTCCAAATTAGAAAAATAGAGAAGTTCAATATTTATAAAAAGTCAAAATTTCCTTGTTACCAAAGAATAAAATGACAAAGATCAAATTAAAATAATGGAGTAGTTTGATGTATATGAAAAACTTAAATTATTTTCGTTTCTAGGAAAAATAAAAGTATGAAGTTTAATTTTAAAAAGTTTGATGCTTATTTAAAAATATATTTTTAAGAATAGGACTAAAGAAGTTCAATTTAAAGTAACAGAGAAGTTCATAGTATATAAAAACCTCAATTTTTATGCTAAACTACTAATTTTTGTTTTTATGCCTATGTAAACTATTGATTTCGTTCATCTCAATTCGGTCATAGCATGGCTGCAATTAATTACAAAAAAATCAAGAAAAGCATTATAGAGTAGAAAAAAAGAATATGTTCGAGAATTTCCACTTCATATTCTACGATAGAAGGCGGATGTCCGAGGAATTCAAAGGGTTTGCTCATTCGAAATGGTGAAGTGCGTGAAAAAAATAGCCAAAATTATTTCAAAACTAAGTTTTTTCCCGTATAAAAATTGAATACAATTCTTTACTCAAAATATAAAAATGTGAAGTTCAAACTGAAATAGCAGAGAAGTTCGGAGTTCATTAAAACCTAGGATTGACCTGTTCAAAAAATAAAAACACAACGCCATTTTTTGCACTTTTAAAAACAATCTCATAAACAAAAAAATGGTTGCTAGAAGTTCAAGTGCTCGGCGAGGAAAAGTTAAAAAATTCTTGTGAGAGAGGTTCACCGTGTATTTAGATGTCCAAAATACATAAAAAATATGTTGTTTTTTGTGTTTTAAAATAACTCTCTCAAAGCAGAGAGAAGTTCAACGTGATAACAACCGAAAGTTCACGTACTACATGGTGTGTGTTTCATATAAGAAAAATACAATAAAGTGAAACAGAGTGAAGTTCAAACAGACTTGCCCCAGAAGTTCAACTACTTCACGCAGTGCAAAAAATAGCACGTCAAAAACAGAGTGAAGTTCAATCAAACATGCCCGAGAAGTTCAACTACTTCACGCAGTGCATTTCCATTCGCGATGAAGGGAGAAATCATGATCTCGTCATTTTCTAATTTATTTCAAAACGGCAAGAAGTTAAAAAAATTATTGTGAGAGGGATTTGTACAAAAGGAGTATCATTTGTGTAACACTTGACGGATGGATGAGAAAATTACAAATGAAAAATACGTCACAGAAGTTCAATGTGAAAACAGCAGGAAGTTCACCTACTACATTGAATGAATATCAGATGAAAAACTTTTAAAATCGTCGCGAGTATGAAAAGATGATCAACACGGCAAACTTGCGTGTTTACAGCAGCTTTCCATCCGTATATCACCTGCTCAATTCCGGCGAGTGGACGGAGAGTTACGAGCAGTGGATGAAGAGCTACGAGCAAAAAAAGAACGTGAAAAAACAGAGTGAAGTTCAGGTACACGCGCTGAGAAGTTCAGGTTCTTCACGCGGTGCATTTTTGAAGAATCTGTTTCGCGATAAAGGCAGAACGCATGATCCCGCCATTTTAGAAATTACTTGAAAACGGCTAGGAATCAGAGAAAACCATCAACATGAAAAAAGTTTCACATTTTTCGTAGCTTTTCAGCGATATATTATTTGCCTCATTCCGATAAAGTTTGTAGAAATTACAGCGAAAATACGTTTTTCGCCATTTTCAAAACTGACTTAAAACCGTAAAGAATTGGGAGAAACAATACATACAAAAAAGTTCCGCATTTGTTCAAGCTTTCCAACGCCATATCATTTGCTGCATTCGGACATACGGTTAAAAAATTAGCTCAAAAATACGAACTCGGTAGGACTTGGATCATTTTCTAAATTACTCTCAAACCATTCAAAATTAGAAAAAAACTTTCAAGATGAAAAGTAGCGCATTTTCATAAGCTTTCCAACGCCGTATCATATGCCTTCATTGGATTAGCCGTTTAGAAATGACATCGAAAAAATGAACTCAGCTGTTCGGTTCACGAAATTTTACATTTTTTCAAATTACTCTTTAACCATAGGGAATTAGAGAAAACTTTCAACATGTGGAAGGAGCGGTTTTGCAGCAGCTTTCCAACGCCATATTGTATGCCTCATTCTGATAAACGGTTTAGAAATGCGATCGAAAATACGATTCACGTTTTTTGTGCGAAGAAAAAACGGTTTTCAAAACTGCTCTTAAACCGCTTGCATTTTGCCAAAAATTTAAGTTGGGTCATGATACTAGTGTCCATAGCTTTCCAACGGTATATCGCAAGCCCCATTTGGACAATGTTGGCGGAAGTTCAACCTAGCACTGAAGGAAGTTCAGGTCAAACAAATCAGGCAATAAAATTGCAAAAACGCAAGTTCATCACGACCCAAGAGCAAAAACTGCCAACAAGCGAGTGACAAAAGTTTAAGGGAAAAACAACGGGGAGTTCAACTACTACGCGGAATGCGTTTCAGGTGAGGATAAAAGAATGTAAAACTAAAAGCCTAAAACGTTTGTTGCAAGAAGTCCACGTGCTTCTCCGAGTGAAGTTCGAGAACTCTAGTGCTAGACGTCCGACCTTCAATTACATGTAAAAAATAGAGTGAAGTTCAAACAAGCATGCCCCAGAAGTTCAACTACTTCACGCAGTGCATATCCATTCGCGATGAACGCAAAAATCATGATCTCGCCATTGAGGTTTGTTAGAAAAATTATTGTGAGAGAGGTTTGTACAAAAGGAATATCATTTGTGTAACACCGATGAATGGATGAGAAAATTACAAACAAAAATACGTCACAAAAGTTCAACGTGAAAACAGCGGGAAGTTCAACTACTACGCTAAATGAATTTTGGATGAAAATCTTTTAAACCGTCGCGAGTATGAAAAAATGATCAACACGGAAAAGTTGCGTGTTTACAGCAGCTTTCCATCGGTATATCACTTGCTCAATTCCGGTGAGTGGATGAAGAGCTACGAGCAGTGGATGGAGAGCTACGAGCAAAAAAAACACATGAAAAACAGAGTGAAATTCAGGTGCGCATGCCGAGAAGTTCAGGTTCTTCACGCGATGCATTTTTGACAATCTGTTTCGCGAAAAGGGCAGAACGAATGATCTCGCCGTTTTCGAAATTACTTGAAAACGGCTAGGAATCAGAGAAAACCATCAACATGAAAAAGTTTCGCATTTTCCGTAGCTTTTCAGCGGTATATTATTTGCATCATTCCGATAAAGTTTGTAGAAATTACGGTAAAAATACATTTTTAACCATTTTCAAAACTGACATAAAACCGTAATGAATTAGGAGAAACAATATATACAAAAAAGTTTCGCATTTCTTCAAGCTTTCCAACGCCATATCATTTGCTGCAGTTGGACATACGGTTAAAAAATTAGCTCGAAAATATGAACTCGATGGAACTTGTACCGTTTTCTAAATTACTTTTAAACCATTCAAAATTAGGAAAAACTTTTAACATAAAAAAGTAGCGCATTCTCATGAGCTTTCCAATGCCATATTATTTGCCTCAATTGGATTAGCCGTTTAGAAATGGCGTCGAAAATACGAACTCGGGTGTTCGGTTTGCGAAATTTTAAGATTTTCCGAATTACTCTTTAACCGTAGGGAATTAGAGAAAACTTTTAACATGTGGAAGGAGCGGTTTTGCAGCAGATTTCCAATGCCATATTATTTGCCTCATTCCGATAAACGGTTTAAAAATGCGATCGAAAATACGATTCACGTTTTTTATGTGAAAAATAACGGTTTTCAAAAGTGCTCTTAAACCGCTTACATTTTGCCAAAAATTTAACTTGGGTCATGATACTCATGTCCATAGCTATCCAACGATATATCGCAAGCCCCATTTGAACACCTTTTAGCTGAAGTTCAACCTAGTACTCAGGGAAGGTCAGGCGCGTTACTCGGGAAGTTCATGTTGTGATCAGAATATTATTCTGATCCCGTGATTAGAATAGTGTTTATGTATGTGTATATATATGACCTAGTCATCGCCAATTGCTTGCTAGATGCTAGAGTGTTTGTGCATGCTTTGTCACATATTTCATTTGCCATTTTATTATGTGAGCATGTTGAGTGCATACTTTTACTCATTCAAGGACATCCATTTGTTGCTTTGATTGTTTCGCTCTTTCTCTTTTGCCAAATGGATGGACAAGAATGCCTAACAACTCCCTCTAGCTATCTATGCTTTTCTCGTCTCAAACTCTATTCATGCTACATCACAAAGTTTGATCAAGTCAGTTTCGAACCACTCTGTGTGAGGAGCACTCGGAGTCCCCTATTCGTCATAGACTTAAACTTCCAAAACCTTTCTATGCATTTTGGTCTGGCCGATCCATCCACTTCGGTCACACCGAGTTCACTGAGTTGATCTAGGTTTTCAATCTCGGTGCAACCGATTTGAACTTTTTGGTCACACCGAATTGAAGCAACCGCTTGCGATTCCGCATCTCGGTGCCACCAAGTTGTTCCGCTCAGTCACACCGACAGGGTCAGGATATAACTACCGACGGGTGAGATTTTGGAAATTTCTTCAAAACCCTTCATCCCGCGCGTGTCCTACTCTGCCACCTTGGGTCTCCGGATCATCTCCTCGTCGCCAGCAACCTCCTGTCGCTGCTTTCCATCACCGTCAACGGATTTCAACGCCGTCATTGCCGCCGTAGCGAACTCACCGCCGAACTAGGGTATGAGTTCGACCTTTTGTGCTAATGCCTTACTCCGATTCTTAGCACAATGCAATGCCATGTTCTTTACCACGTATGAGATCAATCTATCCAGAGAAAACATCCATTAAATTTAGTTTGATTCAAAAATTTAGGGTTAGGTTTCCGCCGAACCCATCTCGGACCGACCGAGTTGTGGAAATCGGTCTCACCGATTCGGCCTAGGCCATAGCACTTGCACTTTTCGGTCTGACCAAAAGTTGCAAATCGGTGCGACCGAGTTCAACTCTCTGTGAAACCCTAGCAATCTTGGAGTCACTGAACTGTGACTCGGTCTGACCGAGTTCACTAGTTTATACTCCAAAAGTTGCTTTGGTGTCACCGAGTTTAACAAATCGGTAGCTCTGATATGCATTCTGGGAAAACTAAAACTAAGTTTTTGACTCATATGTTTTGCAAAAACTCTGCACTTTATGATGCTCATCCACTCTATCTCATGTACATCTATTCACGGGGTCTGCTGTCAGTTTGCCTTGATAATATGTCTGACCATAGTGATAGCCAGAACAAATCAGAAGAGCAAGTGAACTTGAGTGAGGGCACTAGTCCCTCTAGCAGCTATGATGATGGCAGCAGGAGCACTCCAAGCAATTTTCCCAAGGCAGCTACTAGACAGAGGAAGAAGAGAACCTCAGACTCAGAGGATGAGGACTATGTGGCTACTAAGGAGGAAGTAAGTTCCAAAGGGAAAGTGTTGAAGAAAGTGGAACTACTGCAACAAAGCCTGGATTGCAGAAGAAGGCTCCTGCCAAGAGGGTGCCAACCTTAAAGGCCATGGTCTCAACTGTTGAAACTTCTAAGCCAACTGAAGAGGCTGCTGGAGAGAGTAAGAAAAGGAAAGAGAGGGTCAAGAAGACCACTGCCAGAGTCATTGGTAGATCCTCTATGATGAGAGATCCAGCTAAGGAAGAGGAAGAGGATGTTGCACCAGCACCCAAGTCCCAAAAGCTGATGGGGGATGCAATTAAGTCTGGGGCTACCCCTTCTAAGCCCAAGACTACCCCCAAAGCTTCTGCTCTAGCTCCAAAGCCCAAGAGGAGCACTAGGAACATTCCAGCTGCAGAAAAGAACAAGGCCCCAGTGCCTGAAGTTGACGAAGAAGATGCTGAAGCCCAAATGCTTAGAAAGCTTAAGCCAAAGATTCCAGATCATAATGATAGCCATCCAGTGGCAGAAGACATGAACTTCAGGAAGGATGCAGGTCTCAGACTCTGGAGACAGTTTGATCCATATGCTTCAAGGAGAAGAACTGCAGTGGACTACAGGTTCCACACCAAAGAACAACAAGATTTCTATGAAACCATTCTGCTTGACAAGAATCCCATAGTCTATGATATGAAGTGGGTTGATTGGGAATACATTGATGAGAATGAAGATTACTTTCCAGGTGTTCATGAGAGCTTCAAAGCATGTGGTGTTGACAACTTTGTGGGACAAGAGCTTACCAAATGGAATGATGAGCTCATTATGCAATTTTATTCCACAACTTATTTTTATCCAGATGGTAGAATTGTATGGATGTCTGAGGGTACAAGGTACCAGTCAACTATTGAGGAGTGGGTAAAGTTGATAAATGCCCCTGAAGAGCATGAAGATGACTTGGATGTCTATGCCAAGAAGAAGAAAGACCACAACTCTATGGACAACATGTACAAGGAGATCCCGGACAAAGCATTGGAAACACATAAGCTTGGGTCTGTACATCACTTGTTATCTGGTCTAGCTACTATCAACACAATCTTGAGGCATACATTGTTGCCCAAATTTGGAGATTGCAAGATGATCAGAGGGAATTCAATCAACTTGCTGCAGATATTTGATGTGCCTCAGAAATTCAAGGTCATGAGCTTGATTGTTGAAACAATCAAAAGGACAGCTGCAGATCAGAAGAGATCTTGTGGGTATGCTCCACATATTCAGGTGCTCATAAACTCCAAGATGGGCACATGCACTTATTTGTTTACTACTCTTTATGTTTGTGTGTGAGATACTTGTATGATCTTGTGTTTGATCATATCCTACTTTAATGTTCGCTTGGATGATATTATCTCTTATATCCCATATATGATCATTCACTTTGCTTGGTGATGAGTGCATGTTTTTACCTTATATCATTTTGAGCGCTCCACCAAGATGTATGTGACATGGAAGAGTAACCCATGATCCAAATCGATTGTGCATTTGCATTCAAAAGCAAATTTCAAATAATGCACAAATTTAGGGGGAGCTCTTGCTTATCACATACTTCTCAAAGTGACCATGTATTTGAATCTTACTATCATTTGTTGAAGCTTTGATCTATATGTTGTCATCAATTACCAAAAAGGGGGAGATTGAAAGTGAAACTATCCCTGGGTGATTTTGGTAATTCCTAAAAACATATAGCTCATTGAACTAGTGCTATTTCAAGATGATCATTTCAGAAAGTTCAATGATTGGCATGGCATGGATTAGAAATGTGGACCCCTCAAAATGCTAAGGATACAAATTGGCTCAAGCTCAAGACTCTACATTTTCATTTTAGTGATCCAAGATCACATTGAGTCCATAGGAAAAGCCAATACTATTAAAAGGGGATGAGGTGTTACTTAATGTCTTGCTTGCTCAAAATGCTTAGTGATATGCTCCAAAATCCCTCAACCACTTTATCATATCCACATATGTCCCAAACCAAAAGTCAAACTTGGCCCCATCAAAATTATCTATCCAGCGCCACCGAGTTCACTTGACATAGCCACTGCCAGAAACCCTAGTCACTTCGGTCTTACCGATAGGGATCTCGGTCTCACCGAGATGGGATTGCAAACTCTCTGTTTCCGTTCGTAACATTCCGGTCCAACCGAGATGAGCGATCAGTCCCACCGAGTTCGCAATGCAAACTCTCTGTTTCCCTTTCATAACATTTCGGTCTCACCAAAATGAGTGATTCGGTCCCACCAAGTTTGTCTGACCAACTCTGTGTCTGCCTATTACAGAAATCGGTCCTACCGAGTTTATGTGATCGGTCTCACCAAGATTACGTTATGCCCTAGCCCTAATGAAATCGGTCTCACCGAGTTGACATGTCAGTCCCACCGAAAATCCTAATGTTCACATTTTGAACTAAATCGGTCTGACCGAGTTTAACTATTCGGTCCCACCGAGTTTGGTAAATTGTGTGTAATGGTTAGATTTTGTGTGGAGGCTATGTATACCCCTCCACCCTTCATTCGTGGAGAGAGCCATCGAAACGTGCCTACACTTCTACCATTCATTTTCTGAGAGAGAACCACCTATTCATGTGTTGAGACCAAGATATTCCAATCCAACCATAAGAATCTTGATCTCTAGTCTTCCCCAAGTTGCTTTCCACTCAAATCATCTTTCCACCAAATCCAAATCTTCGAGAGAGAGAGAGAGAGAGAGAGAGAGTTGAGTGTTGGGGAGACTATCATTTGAAGCACAAGAGCAAAGAGTTCATCATCAACACACCATCTATTACCTTTTAGAGAGTGGTGTCTCCTAGATTGGTTAGGTGTCTCTTGGGAGCCTCCGACAAGATTGTGGAGTTGAACCAAGGAGTTTGTACCGGCAATGAGATCGCCTACTTCGTGAAGATCTACCCTAGTGAGGCAAGTCCTTTGTGGGAGATGGCCATCATGGGATAGACAAGGTTGCTTCTTGGTGGGTGGAGCCCTTCGTGGACTCTCGCAGCCGTTACCCTCCGTGGGTTGAAGTCTCCATCAACGTGGATGTACGATAGTAGCACCTATCGAAACCACGCAAAAATCTCTGTGTCTACATTGCGTTTGCTCCCTCCAAACTCCTCCCTTTACCTTCATATGCAAATGTTTTACATTCCGCTCCTATACTCTTAGACTTGCATGTGTAGGTTGATTGCTTGACTTGTGCTAAGTTGCTAAAATCTGCCAAGACTTAAAATTGCGAAAAGGCTAGATTTTTATTTGGTCAAGTAGTCTAATCACCCCCCCCCCTCTAGACATACTTTCGATCCTACAAGAGAGTTCCCCTCAGATAGCGATGGTTGGGGGAGGTCGCGGGTCGGACTAAGATACACACAACACAATATGTTATATTAAAACCATAAAAAACTGGGTCTCTGTAAAGTATCCTTTGACATTTACGATGTGGCCACGGGCTTTTCCCTGGGGCGCCTCTTAGGGGTGTGTTCGGCATCCCTATCCGAACCATCCGAGAGGGTTATCTTCTCCCTCTTGGACGCCCCCTCCTCCGGGTCTGCGGAGGCTGTGCCCTTTTCTTTTTTCCCTTGAGGGGAGAGCCACTTTCCACCTCGTCCTCCTCTTCATCTTTGCTACCTCTTGAGCATGCATTGGTTTTCCCTTGAAGAGGAAAGGGTGATGTAGCAAAGTAGAGTAAGTATTTCCCTCGGTTTTTGAGAACCAAGGTATCAATCCAGTAGGAGACTACACGCAGGTCGCCTATTACCTGCACAAACAAACAAGAACCTCGCAACCAATGCGATAAAGGGGTTGTTAATCCATTCACAGCCACT
This sequence comes from Triticum dicoccoides, assembly GCF_002162155.2. NCBI lineage: Eukaryota > Viridiplantae > Streptophyta > Magnoliopsida > Poales > Poaceae > Triticum > Triticum dicoccoides. The sequence goes on from NC_041388.1 coordinate 251,972,793, forward strand.
TACAAAAGTGAGATCTGATAGAGATAATAAGATAATTTTTTTGGTATTTTTGTTGTATAGATTGAAAAGTAAAGATTACAAAATAAATAGTAAACTAGAATTGTAGATTGGAAACTTATATGATGTAAAGTAGACCCAGGGGCCATAGGTCTCACTAGTGGCTTCTCTCAAGACAGCAAATATTACGGTGGGTGAACAAATTAATGCCAAGCAATTGATAGAAAAGCGCATAGTTATGATGATATCTAAGCATGATCATGAACATAGGCATCACGTCCGTGTCAAGTAGACCAAAACGATTCTACATCTACTACTATTACTCCACACATCGACCGCTATCCACCATGCATCTAGAGTATTAAGTTCATAAGAACAGAGTAACGCATTAGGAAAGATGACATGCTGTAGAGGGATAAACTCAAGCAATATGATATAAACCCCATCTTTTTATCCTCGCTGGCAACAATACAATATGTGACTTGCTGCCCTTGCTGTCACTGGGAAAGAACACCGCAAGATTGAACCCAAAGCTAAGCACTTCTCCCATTGCAAGAAAGATCAATCTAGTAGGCCAAACCAAACTGATAATTCGAAGAGACTTGCAAAGATATCAAATCATGCATATAAGAATTCAGAGAAGAATCAAATATTGTTCATAGATAATCTTAATCATAAACCCACAATTCATCGGATCTCGGCAAACACACAGCAAAAAGAATTACATCGAATAGATCTCCAAGAACATCAAGGAGAACTTTGTATTGAGATCCAAAGAGAGAGAGAAGAAGCCATCTAGCTAATAACTATGGACCCGAAGGTCTGTGGTAAACTACTCACACATCATCGGAGAGGCTATGGTGTTGATGTAGAAGCCCTCCGTGATCGAATCCCCCTCCGGTAGATCGCTGGAAAAGGTCCCCAGATGGGATCTCACGGGTACAAAAGGTTGCGGCGGTGGAAAAGTAGTTTCGTGGCTCCCCTGGATGTTTTCAGGGTATAAGAATATATATAGGTGAAAGAAGTAGGTCGGTGGAGCTGCGAGGGGCCCATGAGGGTGGGGGCGCGCCTAGCCCCCTGGGCACGCCGCCCTCGCTGCTTCCTTGACGTCCACTCCAAGTCTCCTAGATTGCGTTTGTTCCAAAAAAGATCCTCGTGAAGGTTTCATTCCGTTTTATATTCCTTTTCTGCAAAACACTGATATAAGCAAAAAAACATCAATTTGCACTAGGCCTTCGGTTAATAGGTTAGTCCCAAAAATAATATAAAAGTGCATAATAAAGCCCATTAAACATCCAAACAGATAATATAATAGCATGGAACAATAAAAAATTATAGATACGTTGGAGACGTATCAAGCATCCCCAAGCTTAATTCTTGCTCGTCCTCAAGTAGGTAAATGATAAAAACAGAATATTTGATGTGGAATGCTACCTAACATAATTTTCAATGTATTTCTCTTTATTGTGGCATGAATGTTTAGTGAAAGATTCTAGACAGAAGTTTAATATTGACATAAAAATAATAATACTTCAAGCAATGCTAACCAAGCAATCATGTCTTATCAAAATAACATAGCCAAAGAAAGCTTATCCCTACAAAATCATATAGTTTGGCCATGCTTCATTTTCGTCACACAAAATGCTCCCATCATGCACAACCCCGATGACAAGCCAAGCAATTGTTTCATACTTTAGCCTTTTCAAACTCTTTCAACTTTCATGCAATATATGAGCGCGAACCATGGACATAGCACTATGGGTGGAATAGAATATGATGATGGAGGTTGTGTGAGGAGACAAAAAGGGATAAAGTCTCACATTGACGCGGCTAATCGACGGGCTATGCAGATGCCCATCAATTTATGTTATTGCAAGGAGTAGGGATTGCCATGCAACAGATGCACTAGAGCTATAAATATATGAAAGCTCAACAAAAGAAACTAAGTGGGTGTACATCCAAATTGCTTGCTCATGAAGACCTAGGGCATTTTGACGAAGCCCGTTATTGGAATATACAAGCCAAGTTCTATAATGAAAAATTCCCACTAGTATATGAAACTAAAAACATAAGAGACTCTCTATCATGAAGATCATGGTGCTACTTTGAAGCACAAGTGTGGAAAAAGGATAGTAACATTGCCCCTTCTCTCTTTTTCTCTCATTTTTAGGCCTCTTTTCTTTATGGCCTTTCTCTTTTTTTTCAAATAACTTTCCTCACATGGTACAATGCTCTAATAACGAAAATCATCACACTTTTATTTACTTACAACTCAAGAATTACAACTCGATACTTAGAACAAAATATGACTCTATGTGAGTGCCTCCGGCGGTGTACCGAGATATGCAATGAATCAAGAGTGACATGTATGAAAGAATTATGAAGGTGGCTTTGCCACAAATACGATGTCAACTACATGATCATGCAAGGCAATATGATAATGATGGAGCGTGTCATAATAAACGGAACGGTGGAAAGTTGCATGGCAATATATCTCGGAATGGCTATGGAAATGCCATAATAGGTAGGTATGGTGGCTGTTTTGAGGAAGATATAAGGAGGCTTATGTGTGATTGAGCGTATCATATCATAGGCTAGCAAATTGATCTTTCATGACAAGATTCAGCAAAGCAGTATTAATTTCACAAGATTCAACATCGGTAAGAGGAGCAATTAGAGTGCTAATAAAATCATTATTGTTGGTATTGGAAAAGTCACATAATTTAGTATTATCTTGATCCATAGTGACAAACAATCAATCCAACAAACAGTCACACAAGAGGCAAGTGAAAGAAGGCAAACGGAAAAAGGGCAAATGGAAAAGAGGCGAATAAAACGGCAAGGGTGAAGTGGGGGAGAGGAAAACGAGAGGCAAATGGCAAATAATGTAATGCGAGGGATAAGAGTTTGTGATGGGTACTTGGTATCTTGACTTGGCGTAGATCTCCCCGGCAACAGCGCCAGAAATCCTTCTTGCTACCTCTTGAGCATGTGTTGGTTTTCCCTTGAAGAGGAAAGGGTGATGCAGCAAAGTAGCGTAAGTATTTCCCTCAGTTTTTGAGAACCAAGGTATCAATTCAGTAGGAGACTACACGCAAGTCACCTAGTACCTGCACAAACAAACAAGAACCTCACAACCAATGCCATAAAGGGGTTGTCAATCCCTTCATGTTCACTTACGAAAGTGAGATCTGATAGAGATAATAAGATAAATATTTTTGGTATTTTTGTTGTATAGATTTAAAGTAAAGATTGCAAAATAAATAGTAAACTAGAATTGTAGATCGGAAACTTATATGATGTAAAGTAGACCCGAGGGCCATAGGTTTCACTAGTGGCTTCTCTCAAGATAGCAAATATTACAATGGGTGAACAAATTACTACCGAGCAATTGGTAGAAAAGCACATAGTTATGATGATATCTAAGCATGATCATGAACATAGGCATCACGTTCGTGTCAAGTAGACCAAAACGATTCTGCATCTACTACCATTACTCCACACATCGACCGCTATCCAGCATGCATCTAGAGTATTAAGTTCATAAGAACAGAGTAACGCATTAGGCAAGATGACATGATGTAGAGGGATAAACTCAAGCAATTACTAAATGGTAAAACTGAGGTAGTTAGGAGCATCCACAGCGATTTAAACTCCTTAGCCGTTAGATGATGCTCGTGAACGTACAGGATCCATCTGCCACCCAGCACAGTGTTTTTACCATCATTCATTGCCGTCACGCATGGCACTAGATGGCCAGCCTAGCTTAGCAGGGCTGCTGCTCTGCAGATTGATCCAGGTGCATTCTGATGAAGTGGGCCAAGAAAGGAGCAAGGTGACCCGGCCCAGCAAGCGCTCCCAATGATTCTGCCAGCCCAACGACCCCCAACAACTGTGTTTTTCCGTCGAGTCTGCTTACACCCCATTACGTTGGTCGAGTTGTCGTTTCACGCTAAATTGATATGTTGCCATTTTTTGCTTGCTTACAATTGTAGTGGACAAGTCAAGTCTGATTAGTGTATTATGGGAAGTATGAACAATTTGTATCATGGTATGCGTCCACCCACCCCTAACAAAATATTACGTATATCCGACAGAAAATTACGTATATCCTAGAGAAAAGGACAAATAAAATCTACTTCTCTAGATATTCAAAATGAGGTTCGTACTCACATGCTCTTGGATAAAACGTAAAGTCACAACAAATAATTCAAAATTAAAAATATCCTTACTATTTCGGTGTGTTGATTCTCAACATATTGTTTTAGAAAGAACTTTATGAAACGTGATTTAAACATTAATTTTTTTCACGCCCCATTGGTCACCCCTCTCCCTGTCTTTCTCTTTAATCCAAAAAAACATTTCGTGTTTCAGTTTAGACTGATTACTATTACTCTTATTGCATGAACGCTAAATATATGGATAGAGCATATTTGATCCAAATTCTAGGTTAATTCAAATTTGTCAAATATTTATACCATACTTTCTTCAACGTAGACGAGCGCGGCAACGCGCGCTTTTATGTTCTAGTATGGTATAAACCCCATCTTTTTATCCTCGATGGCAACAATACAATACGTGCCTTGCTGCCCTTGCTGTCACTGGGAAAGGACACCGCAAGATTCAACCCAAAGCTAAGCACTTCTCCCATTGCAAGAAAGATCAATCTAGTAGGCCAAACCAAACTGATAATTCGAAGAGACTTGCAAAGATATCAAATCATGCATATAAGAATTCAGAGAAGAATCAAATATTGTTCATAGATAATCTTAATCATAAACCCACAATTCATCGGATCTCGGCAAACACATCGCAAAAAGAATTACAACAAATAGATCTCCAAGAACATCGAGGAGGAACTTTGTATTGAGATCCAAAGAGAGAGAATAAGCCATCTAGCTAATAACTATGGACCTGAAGGTCTGTGGTAACTACTCACACATCATCGGAGAGGCTATGGTGTTGATGTAGAAGCCCTCCGTGATCAAATCCCCCTCTGGTAGATCGCCGGAAAAGGTCCCCAGATGGGATCTCATAGGTACATAAGGTTGCGGCGGTGGAAAAGTGGTTTCGTGGCTCCCCTGGATGTTTTCTGGGTATAAGAGTATATATAGGCGAAACAAGTAGGTCGGTGGAGCTGCGAGGGGGCCATGAGGGTGGGGGCGCGCTGCCCTACCTCATGGCCGCCTCGCTGCTTCCGTGATGTCCACTCCAAGTCTCCTGGATTGCGTTTGTTCCAAAAAAGATCCTCGCGAAGGTTTCATTCCGTTTGGATCCCGTTTGATATTCCTTTTCTGTGAAACACTGAATAGGCAAAAAAATAGCAATTTGCACTAGGCCTTCTATTAATAGGTTAGTCCCAAAAATAATATATAAGTGCATAATAAAGCCCATTAAAGAGCCAAACAGATAATATAATAGCATGGAACAATAAAAAATTATAGATACACTGGAGATGTATCAGTCTTCATCTCCCTCATGGGAGGAGGGGGCTTCGGTTTCTCTGGACGCAGCGTCCGAAGTACCCTTACGGCGGAGGCCGTCCTTGGCCTCCTTGCTCTTCTTCTTGTCCTTCTTCTCCGGCGCCTCATAGGGCGCCGGAACCAGCATCTTCGTGAGCTGGGGTGTGGCTGGATCTTCAGGCAGCGGAGCCGGACACTTGATGTGCTCCACCTTTGTTGTCCAGCCCTGTGAGAGGGACAGAAATTCATTATGCCTAAGAATTTATGGACCGAAGTGTATGTTCGAAAAAAACACTTACCGGAGTAGCCGGATCCACGCTGTCGAGGTCGATGTCCTCGGTCTTCTTTGGCCGCGACTTCTGGGCCTTGAAAAGCAGCTTCCAGATCTCTTCGTGTGTTGTGCCAGAGAAGTGCTGCAGGGTTCGGGGACCTTCCAGATGGAACTCCCACATATGGAGAGGCCGGCGCTGGCAGGGGAGGATCCGGCGGAAGAGCATCACCTGAATCACGTCGGTGAGACTGGTGTTCTTGCTTATCGTGTTTTTGATGCGCTTTTGCAGCATCATCACTTACGCGGTCAACCCCCAGACTAGACCCTTGTTGGTCCACGACGCGAGCCGCATAGGGGGTCTGGATCTAAACTCAGGAGAGGCCGCCCATGTGGCACCGCGGGGTTCAGTGATGTAAAACCACTCCTGCTGTCACACCTTGACGGTCTCCATGAAGGCCCCTTTAGGCCAAGTGGTGTTGGGGAGCTTGCTCACCATGGCACCGCCCTAGTCTGCATGCTGCCCGTTGACCACCTTCGGCTTCACATTGAAGACCTTGAGCCATAGGCTGAAGTGTGGGGGGATGCGAAGTAGTGCCTCGCACACGAGGATGAATGCCGAGATGTGCAGGAAGTAGTTTGGGGCTAGATCATGGAAATCTAGCCCGTAATAGAACATGAGGCCGCGGACAAAGGGGTGGAGAGGAAACCCTAGCCCGCGGAGGAAGTGGGGGATGAACACAACCCTTTCGCTGGGCTCCGGAGTGGGGATGACTTGCTTCTTGGTAGGGAGTGAAGGAAATATGCCCTAGAGGCAATAATAAAGTTGTTATTTATATTTCCTTATATCATGATAAATGTTTATTATTCATGCTAGAATTGTATTAACCGGAAACTTAGTACATGTGTGAATACATAGACAAACAGAGTGTCCCTAGTATGCATATACTTGACTAGCTCATTAATCAAAGATGGTTAAGTTTCCTAGCCATAGACATGTGTTGTCATTTGATGAAAGGGATCACATCATTAGAGAATGATGTGATGGACAAGACTGATCCGTTAACTTAGCACTATGATAGTTTAGTTTATTGTTATTGCTTTCTTCATGACTTATACATGTTCCTACGACTATGAGATTCTGCAACTCCCGAATACCGGAGGAACACTTGGTGTGCTATCAAATGTCATAACGTAACTAGGTGATTACAAAGATGCTCTACAGGTGTCTCTGATGGTGTTTGTTGAGTTGGCATAGATCGAGATTAGGATTTGTCACTCCGAATGTCGGAAAGGTATCTCTGGGCCCTCTCGGTAATGCTCATCACTATAAGCCTTGCAAGCAATGTGACTAATGAGTTAGTTATAGGATGATGCATTACAGAACGAGTAAAGAGACTTGCCGGTAACGAGATTGAACTAGGTATGATGATACCGACGATCGAATCTCGAGCAAGTAACATACCGATGACAAAGGGAACAAAGTATGTTGTTATGTATTTGACCGATAAAGATCTTCGTAGAATATATAGGAGCCAATATGAGCATCCAGGTTCCGCTATTGGTTATTGACCAGAGATGTGTCTCGGTCATGTCTACATAGTTCTCGAACCCGTAGGGTCCGCACGCTTAACGTTCGATGATGATTTGTATTATGAGTTTATGTGGTTTGATGACCGAAGGTTGTTTGGAGTCCCGAAATGGTCGAGACATAAAGATTGATATATTGGACCATGTTGTTCGGACATCGGAAGTGTTCCGGACAGTTTCGTGTAAAAACGGAGTGCCAGAGGGTTTACCGGAACTAATGGGCCACCATGGGCGTTGCTGGAGAGAGAGGAGGGCAGGAAGGGCAGCCCCCCCCCCCTTGTAGTCTGAATTGGACAAGGGAAGGGGGCGCGGTGCCCCCCCCCTTTCCTACTCCCTCTCCCTCTCCTTCCTTCCCCCTCTCTTCCTTGTGGAGGAATCCTACTAGAATTGGTAATCCTAGTAGGACTCCCTCTCCTTGGGCGCGCCCCTAGGGCCGGCCGGCCTCCCCTCCCTCCTTTATATATGGGGGCAGGGGGGCACCCTAGAACACACTAGTTGATCTTTTAGTCGTGTGTGGTGCCCCCCTCCACAGTTACACACCTCGGTCATATCGTCGTAGTGCGTAGGCGAAGCCCTGCGCCAGTAACCTCATCATCACTGTCGCCATGCCATCGTGCCGACAGAACTCTCCCTCGGTCTCTGCTGGATCAAGAGTTCAAGGGACATCATCGAGTTGAACATGTGCACAACTCGGAGGTGTCGTACGTTCGGTGCTTGATCGGTCGGAACGAGAAGAAGTTCGGCTACATCAACCGCGTTGTCAAATGCTTTCGCTTTCAGTCTATGAGGGTACATGGACACACTCTCCCCTCTCGTTGCTATGCATATCCTAGATAGATCTTGCGTGATCGTAGGAATTTTTTTTAAATACTACGTTCCCCAACAGTGGTATCAGAGCCAGGTCTATGCGTAGATGTTATATGCACGAGTCGAACACAATGAGTTGTGGGCGATAATAGTCATACTGCTTACCAGCATGTCTTACTTTGATTCAGCGGTATTGTTGGATGAAGCGGCACAGACCGACATTACATGACCGCGTTCATGAGACTGGTTCTACCGACGTGCTTCGCACACAGGTGGCTAGCGGGTGTCTCTTTCTCCGGTTTTAGTTGAATCGAGTTTGACTATGCCCGGTCCTTGTTAAAGGTTAAAACAACACACTTGACAAAAAATCGTTGTGGTTTTGATGCATAGGTAAGAACGGTTCTTGCTAGAAGCCCATAGCAGCCACGTAAAACTTGCAACAACAAATTAGAGGACGTCTAACTTGTTTTTGCAGGGCTTGATGTGATGTGATATGGTCAAGACGTGATGATATATAAATTGTTGTATGAGATGATCATGTTTTGTAACAATTATCGGCAACTGGTAGGAGCCATATGGTTGTCGCTTTATTGTATGAAATGCAATCGCCATGTAATTGCTTTACTTTATCACTAAGTGGTAGCGATAGTCGTAGTAGCAATAGTTGGTGAGACGACAACAATGCTTCGATGGAGGTGTCAAGCCGGTGACGATGGTGATCATGACGGTGCTTTGAAGATGGATATCAAAGGCACAAGATGATTATGGCCATATCATATCACTTATTTGATTGCATGTGATGTTTATCCTTTATGCATCTTATTTTTCTTAGTATGGCGGTAGCATTACAAGATGATCTCTCACTAAATTTCAAGGTATAAGTGTTCTCCCTGAGTATGCACCGTTGCTACATTCCGTCGTGCCGAGACACCACGTGATGATTGGGTGTGATAAGCTCTACGCTCACATACAACGGGTGCAAGCCAGTTTTGCACACACAGAATACTCGGGTTAAACTTGACGAGCCTAGCATATGCAGATATGGCCTCGGAACACTGAGACCGAAAGGTCGAGCGTGAATCATATAGTAGATATGATCAACATAGTGATGTTCACCATTGAAAACTACTCCATCTCATGTGATGATCGGACATGGTTTAGTTGATATGGATCACGTGATCACTTAGATGATTAGAGGGATGTCTATCTAAGTGGTAGTTCTTAAGTAATATGATTAATTGAACTTTAATTTATCATGAACTTAGTACCTGATAGTATTTTGCATGTCTATGTTGTTGTAGATCAATGGCCCATGCTACTGTTCCTTTGAATTTTAATGCGTTCCTAGAGAAGCTAAGTTGAAAGATGATGGTAGAAACTACACGGACTGGGTCCGTAACTTGAGGATTATCCTCATTGCTGCACAGAAGAATTACGTCCTGGAAGCACCACTAGGTGCTAGGCCTGCTGCAGATGCTATTGATGACATTAAGAACGTCTAGCAGAGCAAAGCTGATGGCTACTCGATAGTTTAGTGTGTCATGCTTTACGGCTTAGAACCGAGACTTCAACGATGTTTTGAATGTCATGGAGCATATGAGATGTTCCAGGAGTTGAAGTTAATATTTCAAGCAAATGCCTGGATTGAGAGATATGAAGTCTACAATAAGTTCTAGAGCTGCAAAATGGAGGAGAATAGTTCTGTCAGTGAACATATAATCAGAATATCTCGGTACCACAACCACTTGACTCAACTGGGAGTTAATCTTCCTGATGATAGTGTCATTGACAGAGTTCTTCAATCACTGCCACCAAGCTACAAGAGCTTCCTGATGAACTATAATATGAAAGGGATGGATAAGACAATTCCCGAGCTCTTCGCAATGCTAAAGGCTGTGGAGGTAGAAATCAAGAAGGAGCATCAAGTGTTGATGGTTAACAAGACCACTAGTTTCAAGAAAAAGGGCAAAGGGAAGAATGTGAACTTCAAGAAGAATGGCAAGCAAGTTGCTGCTCAAGTGAAGAAGCCCAAGTCTCGACTTAAGCCTGAGACTGAGTGCTTCTACTGCAAAGGGACTGGTCACTGGAAGCGGAACTGCCCCAAGTATTTGGCGGATTAGAAGGATGGCAAAGTGAAAGGTATATTTGATATACATGTTATTGATGTGTACCTTACGAATGCTCGTAGTAGCGCCTGGGTATTTGATACTGGTTTTGTTGCTCATATTTGCAATTCGAAACATGGGCTATGGATTAAGCGAAAATTGGCTAAGGACGAGGTGATGATGCATGTGGGAAATTGTTCCAAAGTCGATGTGATCGCCGTCTGCACGCTACCTCTACATCTACCTTCGGGATTAGTTTTAGACCTAAATAATTGTTATTTGGTGCCAGTGTTAAGCATGAACATTATATCTGGATCTTGTTTGATGTGAGACGGTTATTTATCTAAAATCAGAGAATAATGGTTGTTCTATTTATATGAGTAATATCTTTTATGGTCATGCACCCTCGATGACTGGTCTATTTTTGATGAATCTCGACAGTAGTGATACACATATTCATAGTATTGAAGCCAAAAGATATAAGTTTAATAATGATAGTGCAACTTATTTGTGGCACTGCTGTTTAGGTCATATTGGTGTAAAGCGCATGAAGAGACTCCATGTTGATGGGATTTTGGAATCACTTGATTATGAATCACTTGATGCTTGCGAACCATGCCTCATGGGCAAGATGACTAAGCCTCCGTTCTCCAAAACAATGGAGCGAGCAACAGACTTGTTGAAAATAATACATACTTATATATGCGGTCCGATGAGTGTTGAGGCTCGCGGCGGGTATCGTTATTTTCTGACCTTCACAGATGATTTAAGCAGATATGGGTATGTCTACTTAATGAAACATAAGTCTGAAACATTTGAAAAGTTCAAAGAATTTCAGAGTGAAGTGGAAAATCATCGTAACAAGAAAATAAAGTTTCTACAATCTGATCGTGCAGGTGAATATTTGAGTTATGAGTTTGGTCTTCATTTGAAACAATGTGAAATAGTTTTGCAACTCACGCCACCTGGAACACCACAGCGTAATGGTGTGTCCGAACATCATAACCGCACTTTATTAGATATGGTGCAATCTATGATGTCTCTTACTAATTTACCGCTATCATTTGGGGGTTATACTTTAGAGACGACTGCATTCACGTTAAATAGGGCACCATCTAAATCCATTGAGATGACACCATATGAACTGTGGTTTGGCAACAAACCCAAGTTGTCGTTTCTTAAAGTTTGGGGTTGCGATCCTTATGTGAAAAAGCTTCAACCTGATAAACTCGAACCCAAATCGGAGAAATGTGTCTTCGTAGGATACCCAAAGGAGACTGTTGGGTACACCTTCTATCACAGATTCGAAGGCAAGATATTCGTTGCTAAGAATGGATACTTTCTAGAGAAGGAGTTTCTCTCGAAAGAAGTGAGTGGGAGGAAAGTAGAACTTGATGAGGTAAATGTACCTTCTCCCTTATTGGAAAGTAGTTCATCACATAAATCAGTTCCAGTGATTCCTACACCAATTAGTGAGGAAGCTAATGATGATGGTCATGAAACTTCTGATCAAGTTACTACCGAACCTCATAGGTCAACCAGAATAAGATCCGCGCCAAAGTGGTACGGTACTCCTGTTCTGGAGGTCATGTTACTTGACCATGACGAACCTACAAACTATGAGGGAGCGATGATGAGCCCAGATTCCACGAAATGGCTTGAGGCCATGAAATCTGAGATGGGATCCATGTATGAGAACAAAGTATGGACTTTGGTTGACTTGCCCGATGATCGGCAAGAAATAGAGAATAAAGGGATCTTCAAGAAGAAGACTGACGCTGACGGTAATGTTACTGTCTACAAAGCTCGACTTTTTGCGAAAGGTTTTTGACAAGTTCAAGGAGTTGACTACGATGAGACCTTCTCACCCGTAGCGATGCTTAAGTCTGTCCGAATCATGTTAGCAATTCCTGCATTTTATGATTATGAAATTTGGCAAATGGATGTCAAAACTGCATTCCATAATGGCTATCTTAAAGAAGAGTTGTATATGATGCAAACAGAAGGTTTTATTGATCCAAAAGGTGCTAACAAAGTGTGCAAGCTCCAGCGATCCATTTATGGACTAGTACAAGCCTCTGGAGTTGAAATATATGCTTTGATAGTGTGATCAAAGCATATGGTTTTATACAGACTTTTGGAGAAGCATGTATTTACAAGAAAGTGAGTGGGAGCACTACAACCTTTCTGATAAGTATATGTGAATGACATATTGTTGATTGGAAATGATGTAGAACTTTCTATAAAGCATAAAGGAGTGTTTGAAAGGAGTTTTTCAAAGAAAGACCTCGGTGAAGCTGCTTACATATTGAGCATCAAGATCTATAGAGATAGATCAAGACACTTGATAAGATTTTTCAATGAATACATACCTTGAGAAGATTTTGAAGTAGTTCAAAATGGAACGGTCAAAGAAGGAGTTCTTGCCTGTATTGCAAGGTGTGAAGTTGAGTAAGACTCAAAACCCGACCACGGCAGAAAATAGAAATAGAATGAAAGTCATTCCCTATGCCTCAGTCATAGGTTCTATAAAGTATGCTATGTTGTGTACCAGACCTATTGTGTACCTCACCATGAGTTTGGCGAGAGGGTACAATAGTGATCCAGGAGTGGATCACTTGACAGCGGTCAAAATTATCCTTAGTTGCCTAAGAGGACTAAGGAAATGTTTCTCGGTTATGGAGTTGATAAAGAGTTCGTCGTAAAGAGTTACGTCGATGCAAGCTTTTACACCGATCCGGATGACTCTAAGTCTCAATCTGGATACATATTGAAAGTGGGAGCAATTAGCTAAAGTAGCTCCGTGCAGAGCAATGTATACATAGAAATTTTGCAAAATACATACGGATCTGAATGTGGCAGACCCATTGACTAAACTTCTCTCAAAAGAAAAACATGATCACTCTCTGGGTGTTAATCACATAGCGATGTGAACTAGATTATTGACTGTAGTAAACCCTTTGGGTATGAGTCACATAGAGATGTGAACTAATCACATAAAGATGTGGACTATTGGTGTTAAATCACATGACGATGTGAACTAGCTTATTGACTCTAGTGCAAGTGGGAGACTGAAGGAAATATGCCCTAGAGGCAATAATAAAGTTGTTATTTATATTTCCTTATATCATGATAAATGTTTATTATTCATGCTAGAATTGTATTAACTAGAAACTTAGTACATGTGTGAATACATAGACAAACAGAGTGTCCCTAGTATGCCTCTACTTGACTAGCTCGTTAATCAAAGATGGTTAAATTTCCTAGCCATAGACATGTGTTGTCATTTGGTGAACGGGATCACATCATTAGAGAATGATGTGATGGACAAGACCCATCCGTTAGCTTAGCACTATGATCGTTTAGTTTATTGCTATTGCTTTCTTCATGACTTATACATGTTCCTATGACTATGAGATTATGCAACTCCCGAATATCGGGGGAACACTTACTGTGCTATCAAACATCACAACATAACTGGGTGATTACAAAGATGCTCTACAGGTGTCTCCGATGGTGTTTGTTGAGTTGGCATAGATCGAGATTAGGATTTGTCACTACGAATGTCGGAGAGGTATCTCTGGGCCCTCTCGGTAATGCGCATCACTATAAGCCTTGCAAGCAATGTGACTAATGAGTTAGTTATAGGATGATGCATTACAGAACGAGTAAAGAGACTTGCCGGTAACGAGATTGAACTAGGTATGATGATACCGATGATCGAATCTCGAGCAAGTAACATACCGATGACAAAGGGAACAACGTATGTTGTTATGCGGTTTGACCGACAAAGATCTTCGTAGAATATATAGGAGCCAATATGAGCATCCAGGTTCCGCTATTGGTTATTGACCAGAGATGTGTCTCGGTCATGTCTACATAGTTCTCGAACCCGTAGGGTCCGCGCGCTTAACGTTCGATGACGATTTGTATTATGAGTTTATGTGATTTGATGACCGAAGGTTGTTCGGAGTCCCAGATGAGATCACGGACATGACGAGGAGTCTCGAAATGGTTGAGGCATAAGGATTGATATATTGGACCATGTTATTTGGACACCGGAAGTGTTCCGAATAGTTTCGGGTAAAAATGGAGTGCCGAAGGGGTTACCGAAACCCCCCGGAACTAATGGGCCACCATGGACCTTGTTGTAGAGAAAGGAGGGCAGCCAGGCAGCCCCCCCCCCCTTGTAGTCCGAATTGGACAAGGCAAGGGGGGGCGCCCCCCTTTCCTACTCCCTCTCCCTCTCCTTCCTTCCCCCTCTCTTCCTTGTGGAGGAATCCTACTAGGATTGGTAATCCTAGTAGGATTCCCTCTCCTTGGGTGCGCCCTAGGGACGACCGGCCTCCCCCTCCCTCCTTTATATACGGGGGCAGGGGGCACCCTAGAACACCCAAGTTGATCTTTTAGCCGTGTGCGGTGCCCCCTCCACAGTTACACACCTCGATCATATCGTCGTAGTGCTTAGGCGAAGCCCTGCACCGGTAACTTCATCATCACTATCGCCACGCCGTCGTGCCGATGGAACTGTCCCTCGGCCTCTGCTGGATCAAGAGTTCGAGGGACGTCATTGAGCTGAACGTGTGCAGAACTCGGAGGTGCCGTACGTTCGATGCTTGATCGGTCGGAACGAGAAGAAGTTCGACTACATTAACCACGTTGTCAAACGCTTCCGCTTTCGGCCTACGAGGGTATGTAGACACACTCTCCCCTCTCATTGCTATGCATCTCCTAGATAGATCTTGCGTGATCGTAGGAATTTTTTTGAAATACTACGTTCCCCAACAAGGAGCATGTACGCGACGTCCGCAGTCAGGTACCCCGCCTCCCGGAGCTCCTTGACGTCCTTCTCCGTGACGGAGGAGGCTACCCACTTGCCCTTTGAGCCGGATCCAGACATGGCTGGAGAGGTTGGTGGCAGTGGGAAAGATTGAAGCTTGGGCGCTGGAGCTTGAGGATGGGAAACGGGAGAAGGAAGAAGGCGTGGGGTGAAAAGAGGGATCTTTATCCACTTATATAGGCAGTGAATATCAAGCCCCCCCCCCTCAAGCCTTAAAACTCGCTTATTCCCAAGGGGTCGTGCGAATGGCACGGTTGGATTACCCAAACCCGTATTGATGAGGATCCCACAATAAGTGGACACAATCTCTACTTTGACAAGATGTGTCAATAGAGGCCGTGCCTCAAAATGCGAAGCGGGAGGCCAAAAACGATTCGAAATGATAAAGAGGCCAGATGTAGCGTTTCGCCGAAAAGGATTGTCAGTTGACAGACATAATTTTTATTAAATATTTTGCCTTCATGGTTGAGGGTTGTGACCGTCATGCAGAGCCGGATACAGTTCTTTTATTCATAGATTGCTTTGAAGTATTCCGAGGAGGAACCCGCCTTGCAATTGTTGGGGAACGTAGTAGAATTTTAAAATTTTCTACGCATCACCAAGATCAATCTATGGAGTCATCTAGCAACGAGGGAGAGGGGAGTGCATCTACATACCCTTGTAGATCGCGCGCGGAAGCGTTCAAGAGAACGGGGTTGATGGAGTCGTACTCGTCGTGATCCAAATCACCGATGACCTAGCGCCGAACGGACGGCACCTCTGCGTTCAACACACGTACGGTTGGGAAGACGTCTCCTCCAAATTGATCCAGCAAGGGGGGTGGAGAGGTTGATGAAGATCCAGCAGCACGACGGCGTGGTGGTGGAAGCAACGGTGATCTCGGCAGGGCTTCGCCAAGCTCAGGGAGAGGGAGGAGTGTCACGGGAGGGAGAGGGAGGCGCCAGGGGCTAGGGTGCGGCTGCCCTCCCTCCTCCCCACTGTATATAGGGTCCCTAGGGGGGCGTCGGCCCTAGGAGATCCAATCTCCAAGGGGGCGGCGGCCAAGGGGGTGGCTTGCCCCCAAGCCAAGTGGGGCGCCCCCCACCCCTAGGGTTTCCAACCCTAGGCGCAGGGGGAGGCCTAAGGGGGGCGCACCAGCCCACTAGGGGCTGGTTCCCCTCCCACTTCAGCCCATGGGGCCCTCCGGGATAGGTGGCCCCATCAGGTGGACCCCCGGGACCCTTCCGGTGGTCCCGGTACAATACCGATTACCCCCGAAACTTTCCCGATGGCCGAAACTTGACTTCCTATATATAAATCTTCACCTCCGGACCATTCCGGAACTCCTCGTGACGTCCGGGATCTCATCCGGGACTCCGAAAAACTTTCGGGTTACCGTATACTAATATCTCAACAACCCTAGCGTCACCAAACCTTAAGTGTTTAGACCCTACGGGTTCGGGAGACACGCAGACATGACCGAGACAACTCTCCGGTCAATAACCAACAGCAGGATCTGGATACCCATGTTGGCTCCCACATGCTCCTCGATGATCTCATCGGATGAACCACGATGTCGAGGATTCAATCAATCCGTATACAATTCCCTTTGTCAATCCGTATGTTACTTGACCGAGACTCGATCGTCGGTATCCCAATACCTCATTCAATCTCGTTACCGGCAAGTCACTTTACTCGTACCGTAATGCATGATCCCGTGATCAACCACTTGGTCACATTGAGCTCATTATGATGATGCATTACCGAGTGGGCCCAGAGATACCTCTCCGTCATACGGAGTGACAAATCCCAGTCTCGATTCGTGCCAACCCAACAGATACTTTCGGAGATACCTGTAGTGTACCTTTATAGTCACCCAGTTACATTGTGACGTTTGGCACACCCAAAGCACTCCTACGGTATCCAGGAGTTGCACAATCTCATGGTCTAAGGAAATGATACTTGACATTCAGAAAAGCTATAGCAAACGAACTACACGATCTTTGAGCTATGCTTAGGATTGGGCCTTGTCCATCACATCATTCTCCTAATGATGTGATCCCGTTATCAATGACATCCAATGTCCATAGTCAGGAAACCATGACTATCTTTTGATCAACGAGCTAGTCAACTAGAGGCTCACTAGGGACGTGTTGTGGTGTATGTATTCACACATGTATTAGGATTTCCGGATAACACAATTATAGCATGAACAATAGACAATTATCATGAACAAAGAAATATAATAATAACCATTTTATTATTGCCTCTAGGGAATATTTCCAACAGTCTCCCACTTGCACTAGAGTCAATAGTCTAGTTACATTGTGATGAATCGAACACCCATGCAGTTCTGGTGTTAATCATGTTTTGCTCTAGGGAGAGGTTTAGTCAACGGATCTGCCACATTCAGGTCCGTATGTACTTTACAAATATCTATGTCTCCATTTTGAACACTTTCACAAATGGAGTTGAAGCGACGCTTGATATGCCTGGTCTTCTTGTGAAACCTGGGCTCCTTGGCAAGGGCAATAGCTCCAGTGTTGTCACAGAAGAGAGTCATCGGGTCCGACGCATTGGGTATGACTCCTAGGTCGGTAATGAACTCCTTCACCCAGATTGCCTCTTGTGCTACCTCCGAGGCTGCCATGTACTCCGCTTCACATGTAGATCCCGCCACAACGCTTTGCTTGCAACTACACCAGCTTACTGCCCCACCATTCAAAATATACATGTATCTGGTTTGTGACTTAGAGTCATACAGATCTGTGTCGAGGCTAGCATCGACGTAACCCTTTACGACGAGCTCTTCGTCACCTCCATAAACGAGAAACATATCCTTAGTCCTCTTCAGGTACTTCAGGATATTCTTGACCGTTGTCCAGTGTTCCATGACGGGATTACTTTGGTACCTTCCTACCAAACTTACGGCAAGGTTTACATCAGGTCTGGTACACAGCATAGCATACATGATAGACCCTATGGCCGAGGCATAGGGGACGACACTCATCTTTTCTCTATCTTCTACCGTGGTCGGGCATTGAGTCGTGCTCAATCTCGTACCTTGCAATACAGGCAAGAACCCCTTCTTTGACTGATCCATTTTGAACTTCTTCAATATCTTGTCAAGGTACGTACTCTGTGAAAGACCAATGAGGCGTCTCGATCTATCTCTATAGATCTTGATGCCTAATATATAAGCAGCTTCTCCAAGATCCTTCATTGAAAAACACTTGTTCAAGTAGGCCTTTATGCTTTCCAAGAATTCTATATCATTTCCCATCAACAGTATGTCATCCACATACAATATGAGAAATGCTACAGAGCTCCCACTCACTTTCTTGTAAATGCAGGCTTCTCCATAAGTCTGCGTAAACCCAAACGCTTTGATCATCTCATCAAAACGAATGTTCCAACTCCGAGATGCTTGCACCAGCCCATAAATCGAGCGTTGGAGCTTGCACACCTTGTCGGCATTCTTAGGATCGACAAAACCTTCCGGCTGCATCATATACAATTCTTCCTTAAGGAAACCATTAAGGAATGCCGTTTTGACGTCCATTTGCCATATCTCATAATCATAGAATGCGGCAATTGCTAACATGATTCGGAAGGACTTCAGCTTCGCTGCGGGTGAAAAAGTCTCATCGTAGTCAACCCCTTGAACTTGTCGATAACCCTTAGCGACAAGCCGAGCTTTATAGATGGTTACATTACCATCCGCGTATGTCTTCTTCTTAAAGATCCATTTATTTTCTATGGCTCGCCGATCATCGGGCAAGTCAGTCAAAGTCCATACTTCGTTTTCATACATGGATCCTATCTCGGATTTCATGGCTTCCAGCCATTTGTCGGAATCCGGGCCCGCCATCGCTTCTTCATAGTTCGAAGGTTCACCGTTGTCTAACAACATGATTTCCAAGACAGGGTTGTCGTACCACTCTGGTGCGGAACGTGTCCTTGTGGACCTACGAAGTTCAGTAGCAACTTGATCTAAAGTTTCATGATCATCATCATTAACTTCCGCTCTAGTCGGTGCAGGCACCTCAGGAACATTTTCTTGAGCTGCGCCACTTACTGGTTCAAGAGGTAATACTTCATCAAGTTCTACTTTCCTCCCACTTATTTCTTTCGAGAGAAACTCTTTCTCTAGAAAGGACCCATTCTTGGCAACAAAGATCTTGCCTTCGGAT
This sequence comes from Triticum dicoccoides, assembly GCF_002162155.2. Taxonomy (NCBI): domain Eukaryota; kingdom Viridiplantae; phylum Streptophyta; class Magnoliopsida; order Poales; family Poaceae; genus Triticum; species Triticum dicoccoides. Next base: position 251,992,034 of record NC_041388.1, read on the forward strand.
CTGAGGTAGAAGGTATACCCAATAGTTTCTTTAAGGTATCCTATGAAGACGCATTTTTCCGATTTGGGTTCGAGCTTTTCAGGTTGAAGTTTCTTGACATAAGCATCGCATCCCCAAACTTTTAGAAACGACAGCTTAGGTTTCTTCCCAAACCATAATTCATACGGTGTCGTCTCAACGGATTTCGACGAAGCCCTATTTAAAGTGAATGCGGCAGTCTCTAAAGCATAGTCCCAAAATGACAGCGGTAGATTGGTAAGAGACATCATAGATCGCACCATATCCAATAGAGTGCGATTATGACGTTCGGACACACCATTACGCTGAGGTGTTCCAGGCGGTGTGAGTTGTGAAACTATTCCACATTTTCTTAAGTGTGTGCCAAATTCGTGACTCAAGTATTCTCCCCCACGATCTGATCGCAAGAACTTGATTTTCCTGTCACGTTGATTCTCAACCTCACTCTGAAATTCCTTGAACTTTTCAAAGGTCTCAGACTTGTGTTTCATTAAGTAGACATACCCATATCTACTCAAGTCATTAGTGAGGGTGAGAACATAACGATAGCCACCGCGAGCCTCAACACTCATTGGACCGCACGCATCAGTACGTATGATTTCCAATAAGTTGGTTGCTCGCTCCATTGTTCCTGAGAATGGAGTCTTGGTCATTTTACCCATGAGGCATGGTTCGCACGTGTCAAATGATTCGGAATCAAGAGACTCCAAAAGTCCATCGACATGGAGCTTCTTCATGCGTTTGACACCTATGTGACCAAGGCGGCAGTGCCACAAGTATATGGGACTATCATTATCAACCTTACATCTTTTGGTATTCACACTATGAATATGTGTAACATTACGCTCGAGATTCATTAAGAATAAACCATTCACCAGCGGAGCATGACCATAAAACATATCTCTCACATAAATAGAATAACCATTATTCTCGGATTTAAATGAGTAGCCATCTCGAATTAAACGGGATCCTGATACAATGTTCATGCTCAAAGCTGGCACTAAATAACAATTATTGAGGTTTAAAACTAATCCCGTAGGTAAATGTAGAGGTAGCGTGCCGACGGCGATCACATCGACCTTGGAACCATTCCCGACGCGCATCGTCACCTCGTCCTTCACCAGTCTCTGCTTATTCCACAGCTCCTGCTTTGAGTTACAAATGTGAGCAACCGCACCGGTATCAAATACCCAGGAGCTACTACGAGTACTGGTAAGGTACACATCAATTACATGTATATCACATATACCTTTAGTGTTGCCGGCCTTCTTGTCCGCTAAGTATTTGGGGCAGTTCCGCTTCCAGTGACCACTTCCCTTGCAATAAAAACACTCAGTCTCAGGCTTGGGTCCATTCTTTGACTTCTTCCCGGCAGCTTGCTTACCGGGCGCGGCAACTCCCTTGCCGTCCTTCTTGAAGTTCTTCTTACCCTTGCCTCTCTTGAACTTAGTGGTTTTATTCACCATCAACACTTGATGTTCCTTTTTGATTTCCACCTCTGCTGATTTCAGCATTGAATATACCTCAGGAATGGTCTTTTCCATCCCCTGCATATTGAAGTTCATCACAAAGCTCTTGTAGCTCGGTGGAAGCGACTCAAGGATTCTGTCAATGACCGCGTCATCCGGGAGATTAACTCCCAGCTGAGTCAAGCGGTTATGCAACCCAGACATTTTGAGTATGTGCTCACTGACAGAACTATTTTCCTCCGTCTTACAGCTGAAGAACTTGTCGGAGACTTCATATCTCTCGACCCGGGCATGAGCTTGGAAAACCATTTTCAGCTCTTCGAACATCTCATATGCTCCGTGTCTCTCAAAACGCTTTTGGAGCCCCGGTTCTAAGCTGTAAAGCATGCCGCACTGAACGAGGGAGTAATCATCAGCACGTGACTGCCAAGCGTTCATAACGTCTTGGTTCTCTGGGATGGGTGCGTCACCTAGCGGTGCTTCTAGGACATAATCTTTCTTGGCAGCTATGAGGATGATCCTCAGGTTCCGGACCCAGTCCATATAGTTGCTGCCGTCGTCTTTCAGCTTGGTTTTCTCTAGGAACACGTTGAAGTTGAGGGCAACATTAGCGTGGGCTATTTGATATACAAGACATAGTGTAAAGATTTTAGACTAAGTTCATGATAATTAAGTTCATCTAATCAAATTATTCAATGAACTCCCACTCAGATAGACATCCCTCTAGTTATCTAAGTGAAACATGATCCGAGTTAACTAGGCTATGTCCGATCATCACGTGAGACGGACTAGCCAACATCGGTGAACATCTTCATGTTGATCGTATCTTCTATACGACTCATGCTCGACCTTTCGGTCTTCCGTGTTTCGAGGCCATGTCTGTACATGCTAGGCTCGTCAAGTCAACCTAAGTGTATTGCGTGTGTAAATCTGGCTTACACCCGTTGTATTCGAACGTTAGAATCTATCACACCCGATCATCACGTGGTGCTTCGAAACAACGAACCTTCGCAACGGTGCACAGTTAGGGGGAACACTTTCTTGAAATTATTACGAGGGATCATCTTATTTAAGCTACCGTCGTTCTAAGCAAATAAGATGTAAAACATGATAAACATCACATGCAATCAAATAGTGACATGATATGGCCAATATCATTTGCTCCTTTTGATCTCCATCTTCGGGGCTCCATGATCATCGTTGTCACCGGCATGACACCATGATCTCCATCATCGTGTCTTCTTGAAGTTGTCTCGTCATCTATTACTTCTACTACTATGGCTAATGCTTTAGCAATAAAGTAAAGTAATTATATGACGTTTATGTTGACATGCAGGTCAAATAAATAAAGACAACTCCTATGGCTCCTGCCGGTTGTCATACTCATCGACATGCAAGTCGTGATTCCTATTACAAGAACATGATCAATCTCATACATCACATATATCATTCATCACATCCTTTTGGCCATATCACATCACACGACACATGCTGCAAAAACAAGTTAGACGTCCTCTAATTGTTGTTGCAAGTTTTTACGTGGCTGCTATAGGTTTCTAGCAAGAACGTTTCTTACCTACGCCAAAACCACAACGTGATATGCCAATTTCTATTTACCCTTCATAAGGACCCTTTTCATCGAATCCGATCCGACTAAAGTGGGAGAGACAGACACCCGCCAGCCACCTTATGCAACTAGTGCATGTCAATCGGTGGAACCAGTCTCACGTAAGCGTACGTGTAAGGTCGGTCCGGGCCGCTTCATCCCATGATGCCGCCGAATCAAGATAAGACTAGTAACGGCAAGCAAATTGACAATATCGACGCCCACAACTGCTTTGTATTCTACTCGTGCATAGAAACTACGCATAGACCTAGCTCATGATGCCACTATTGGGGAACGTAGCAGAATTTTAAAATTTTCTACGCATCACCAAGATCAATCTATGGAGTCATCTAGCAACGAGGGAGAGGGGAGTGCATCTACATACCCTTGTAGATCGCGCGCGGAAGCGTTCAAGAGAACGGGGTTGATGGAGTCGTACTCGTCGTGATCCAAATCACCGATGACCTAGCGCCGAACGGACGGCACCTCCGCGTTCAACACACGTACGCTTGGGAAGACGTCTCCTCCAACTTGATCCAGCAAGGGGGAAGGAGAGGTTGATGAAGATCCAGCAGCACGACGGCGTGGTGGTGGAAGCAACGGTGATCTCGGCAGGGCTTCGCCAAGCTCAAGGAGAGGGAGGAGTGTCACGGGAGGGAGAGGGAGGTGCCAGGGGCTAGGGTGCGGCTGCCCTCCCTCCTCCCCACTATATATAGGGTCCCTAGGGGGGGGCCTAGGAGATCCAATCTCCAAGGGGGGGCGGCGGCCAAGGGGGTGGCTTGCCCCCCAAGCCAAGTGGGGCGCCCCCCACCCCTAGGGTTTCCAACCCTAGGCGCAGGGGGGCCCAAGGGGGGCGCACCAGCCCACTAGGGGTTGTTTCCCCTCCCACTTCAGCCCATGGGGCCCTCCGGGATAGGTGGCCCCACCCGGTGGACCCCCGGGACCCTTCCGGTGGTCCCGGTACAATACCGATTACCCCCGAAACTTTCCCGATGGCTGAAACTTGACTTCCTATATATAAATCTTCACCTACGGACCATTCCGGAACTCCTTGTGACGTCCGGGATCTCATCCGGTACTCCGAACAACTTTCGGGTTATCGTATACTAATATCTCAACAACCCTAGCGTCACCGAACCTTGAGTGTGTAGACCCTACTGGTTCGGGAGACACACAGACATGACCGAGACAACTCTCCGGTCAATAACCAACAGCGGGATCTAGATACCCATGTTGGCTCCCACATGCTCCTCGATGATCTCATCGGATGAACCACGATGTCGAGGATTCAATCAATCCGTATACAATTCCCTTTGTAAATCGGTACGTTACTTGCCCGAGACTCGATCGTCGGTATCCCAATACCTCGTTCAATCTCATTACCGGCAAGTCACTTTACTCGTACCGTAATACATGATCCCGTGATCAACCACTTGGTCACATTGAGCTCATTATGATGATGCATTACCGAGTGGGCCCAGAGATACCTCTCCGTCATACGGAGTGACAAATCCCAGTCTCGATTCGTGCCAACCCAACAGATACTTTCGGAGATACCTGTAGTGTACCTTTATAGTCACCCAGTTACGTTGTGACGTTTGGCACACCCAAAGCACTCCTACGGTATCCGGGAGTTGCACAATCTCATGGTCTAAGGAAATGATACTTGACATTCAGAAAAGCTATAGCAAACGAACTACACGATCGTTGAGCTATGCTTAGGATTGGGCCTTGTCCATCACATCATTCTCCTAATGATGTGATCCCGTTATCAATGACATCCAATGTCCATAGTCAGGAAACCATGACTATCTTTTGATCAACGAGCTAGTCAACTAGAGGCTCACTAGGGACGTGTTGTGGTCTATGTATTCACACATGTATTACGATTTCCGGATAACACAATTATAGCATGAACAATAGACAATTATCATGAACAAAGAAATATAATAATAAACATTTTATTATTGCCTCTAGGGCATATTTCCAACAGCAATGCCGAAGACAATCTGCGCGCCGAACATATCGTCGTTGAAGACTGGTTCAGGGGATACTGAGGGAGTCCTGGATTAAGGGGTCCTCGGGTGTCCGGGCTGTGTGATATGGGTCGGACTGATGGGCCGTGAAGATACAAGGTAGAAGGCCTTCCCCCGTGTCCGAATAGGACTCTCCTTTGCGTGGATGGCAAGATTGGCATCCGGATGTATAGTTTCCTTCTTCTGTAAACCGACTATGTATAACCCTAGGCCCTTCCGGTGTCCATATAAACCGGAGGGGTTTGTCCGTAGAGGCTATCAGAATTCATATAGGCTAGGCATCTAGGGTTTAGCCATTACGATCTTGAGGTATATCAACTCTTGTAACCCCTATATTCACCAAAGTCAATCAAGCAGGAAGTAGGGTTTTACCTCCATTAAGAGGGCCCGAACCTGGGTAAACATCGTGTCCTCTTTGTCTCATGTTACCTTCATCCTCAGACGCATAGTTCAGGACTCCCTACCCGAGATCGGCGGGTTTTGACACCGACGAGCATCCCAGGAAATTCTCTTGTTGCATTCTGTGCTGGGATCCGAGCAGTGTCTTTAGCATTGGGTGATCACAAGTATTGTGGTCCAAACACTGCCACCACTGCCCTGCAGAACTTGTAGAAACACTCAATGGTCGTGGATACGGCCAAGCGCCCATAGTCGTCGAGTGAATCACCGGGAGCTCCATATGCAAGCAACCTCATAGCTATTGTGCACTTCTGGATTGAGGTGAATCCAAGTGTGCCAGTGCAATCCTTCTTGCACTTGAAGTAGATGTCGAACTCCCGCATGAAATTCACAATCCTGAGAAAAAGCTTTCGGCTCATCCGATAACGCCGCCGAGCCACCTCGTCGCGGCTTTGCATTGCTCGCAAGCAGGCCGGCCAGGGCGGCGAGGACCATGAGATGCTCTTCGTCTTGGACGTCGGCATCGGGTTCCTCCTCCAGCAGCGCCGCGAGCGCCTCCTCGTCATCGAGCAGACAAATCGCCGAACACCTGACGGGCGTGGTGGGCGCACAGCCGCCGGTATCCTACCCTGTGCGGCCGGAGCGCCGGAAAACTCGCCCAGGAAGGTGGTGAATAGGTTGCCCGGCGAAACTCTTTCTCTTTTTCGGCGGGGAATAGCATATCTAACGGTGGTGGGGGGAGGGCGGAGCCGGGATCGACAAGGTGGCGGAAGGGCGCGCGCAGGAGGACGTTTATCTTGACTTTTCGCCTGACAGTGTGGCCGAAACGTGGTTTTCCTTCCGCCGGAGCTCCCGAACGCCCCCAGTGTGATGGGTTCGGCCTAGGACCGCCGGGCCCAAAAACGGGCCGAGCCGGCGGATTTCAGCATCTTGAGGGCGCGACTGGGAGGGTTTTCGGCGCCGGCGTGAAAAAAGTCGCCTTGGAGGGCCTGTTGGGGGCGTAGCTGGAGATGCTCTACTCTGAAGTTATTCTGTTTACTCTGTTTTTCTTTGAATAATTGTTCTGTGTTGAAGAAAATGTCAAAATCTTTCATTCGCTCCCCTATGATTGATAACTTCCATCATAGATTTTTTTTTTTTAGCAACACTTCCATCATAGATTGTCCACCTACCCGACCGCGCCCACCCTCCACCCGGATGGCTGGCATCGATGTCCTGCTTGCCACCTTCCCCAAGCCCGGCAGCACCTGGCATGTCGAGGCCAGGGCAGGTTCTCCTCCTGGACTACGAGGAGCTCACCGCCGGAGCCTGGCAGGACTAGAGGTGAAACCGGTTTAGGAAGACCGACATGACCAAAACGTCAGTGTTGATGGCAAGGAGGAGCG
>NC_041388.1:251999221-252011771 GCF_002162155.2 Triticum dicoccoides
ATGAAATAATGCACTCGCACAACATTTCTGCAAATAATGTACTCTGGTGATCACTCTTGCAAACGTGAGGGCAAATAACAGAAACGTTATAATAGTACATGAACATCAGCTACATGTGGTATCTTCAGCACAGTGTCAATAGCTTTCAATTTAGCCGCAGGGAGTGAGCTTCTTGTTGCCTGCACCGCGTGGGTTTTCATCCTTCCAGTCATCAAATGCCCTTGCTTTCTCCTCTTCTGCGTCCTCGTCGTCCTGCGCCAAACTATTGTCATCCTTGTGCCAAGAGGAGCTTGCCTCTTGAATCATCTTGGCAGTCCTTTCTTGCCATTGCTCCATCATTTTCATTTCCGCTAAGCCAGCTTGTTCGATGCTCATTGTCGGCATCCTGTGGTTTCATACAGGCAAAGAGGCAACATAAAATAAAATTTCAACCTGAGAATAATCTCATAGTATAATTTGCAAATGATTCTGCATACTGTCATGACCACACAATGCAAGACGGCTTCAAGGGACAAGATACACAATTGGCCTAGCGTTCCAGGGAAACTGTCTAGTGGTTTATACCTAACAAGTACTCCCTTCACCCGAAAATATTTGTCGGAGAAATGGATGTATCTAGACGTATTTTAGTTCTAGATAAATCCATTTCTCCGACAAGTATTTCCAGACAGAAGGAGTACAAAATAGCCATGTCTCTTTATTTGGACCCTTTTTGCATAAACTACAGCCTCATCTAAGGCACCCCTTCAACCCATTATCTCAATTAATTAGTGTGTCCTTCACCAAAGGAGATTTTGCTAATTCCTCTCAATTTGTTTGTACTTTACCAAAACAGTGAAGTGGACAAGCAAGCATGACAGAATAACAAACTACTCCCTCTGTCCGAAAAAGCTTGTCCCTCAAATTGCTAAGGTACATCCATTTGAGGGGCAAGCTTTTTCGGACGGAGGGTTCTTGTCCCTCAAATGGATGTATCTAGGAGTACTAATTAATTACTACCTCTGTAACCAATTATAAGACGTTTTTGCAGTTCATGCACTACCAGTTGCGACAAGTAGCAATCATCTCACGTTCTGCCATGGTCACCAGACAGCATAAAACATAAACAAAAGCAATGAAGTGTCGAGGCATGTAACAATATACTGAAGCATACCTGAAACTAGGCTGAAAAACTTGTGCTGCCATTCTTTCCCTCTCACTGGTGAGTCCCCCACCAACAAGACTTGCAGGTCCAAATATCAGGGGTTGGTGTTTGTGGTCATGAGCTTGTGAAACACTTGCTCTGCCTTCAATGACGTCTTGAGCAAAAGTTGCACAAGTGATTGGAGCAGCTGGTTTGGAATATGGTGCACGGCTGGCAGCATTCTGGTGCCATGCTTCAGCCTTTTGCCTGCGCTCATCTAGCATTTCTCGAGCAAATGCATTTCCATCCTAAACACCGCAAACACACAACTTTGCAGTTAATGAAGGAAAACTCCATGTACATGAAGAGATTACTCAAGGGACCCACAAACATATTTTTTTTTAACTCACCGCCCATCCTAGACATCACAAAAGACACGACTGTACTTAACAGAGAAAACCTCCATGTACTGCCTCCGTTTCTTTTTAGTTCGCATATAAGATTTGTCTTAGGTTAAACGTAGTAAAGTTTGACTGCGGTTGTAGGAAAAGATATCAATATTCACAATATAAAATCGATATAATTAGATGCATTATTGAATTAACTTTCATGTTGTATATCTCTAGTATTGTAGATGTTGATAATTTTGTATATAAATTTGGTCAAACTTTATGAAGTTTGACTTAAGACAAATCTTATATGTTAAGTAAAAAAGAAAGGGAGGGATTACTTGTTTAACACATGATAAATACAAATTCAGAAACAAAAATATTTCCAATTGTACATATAAATTAACTTTGGGCAGCATATTCAAGAAATGGTATGTAGAAGAATGTCAACCACAATTTTTGTAGATGCTATCCAATATGTAAAGGAATAAAACATTGTTTTATAAAATCCACTGAAAGAATCAGTCAAAGATCCTCTCTTATCAAACTTGCCAGTTGTTTCAACAAGTTTTACCTTTTCTTTTCTTTCTTTTACAGCCAGAAGCATCTCTTCTTCCTTCTTTAACATGTCAACGAGATCAAAAGCCTACAAAGGGAAATATAATTATATACATTCAAAAATCAAATAATATTCTGAAAGACAGCATGTCAACCTAGAAAATAGAAAAGAGCACAAACTGACCTTGCAGAGAGCCAAGGAGATAGTAGCAAGCCAAGCCTGAATCAAAGAAAAATAATTGATACCGTAAGTTTTGACAGATTACAGAACAAAGGTATCAGATTACATACTAACAGTATAAGCTTTGGAACAAACATAGACAAATCACAAAAAGGCTCGCATCGACATGCACAAAAAGGAAACTGCAGCACCAGATAATTGGAATCTTTGGCACAAAAATCAGCTAAACAGAACATTTTCACATAACATCAACCAGGCTGCAAATGTATTTCGTTTTGGATCAGTACAAGGATTGAGTGATGAAACTCAGGAATGTATACACAGTAACACGCTAGAATTCGATGTAAGGGCTTAAGGGGCTCAACCAGCGAGCGCACAACGATATATAAATATGTAACCAGAGTACCGACGAGATATGCTTCTTTGAACGGTTATCTAGACTTTGTCTATTCACCTTGCATGAGATCGCTCAATGACTCGTATAAAAGGACTACTATGGGGAACAGGTGAACTTCAGAGGGACTTCCTCTGCCAGTCATCCGGTGTCTACAAGCAGGATTCACCCAGCCAGATCATGATGGTGGTGTGAATCAGAACAAAATTGCAAAATAAACTGATATTATCTACGAAGATTAGCTAAACCTAGTATTTTGTGCCAAACAAATCTAGTATGTGCAGTCTGCAATCTATTCAAAGATTAATGCACTTATATGAAAATGAGAGAAACTAAATAGCATATAAACAACAGAGAGGATTAAAATTAGGAGACCTGATAGTGTGCGAAATTTTAGGTCAGGCACTAAAGAACAAAATTAGTATGGTCTTGTTATGTGCTAAAAGGGTCAATTTACAAAATTCTGATCGCCCCCTAGAAGGTTTTCAAGAACCTAGCTGGACACATCAAACTCCAGACAATCATTATAACTTGGTAAATCAAATTATTTCCAGTCGAACCGAACAGAGCCTTATAAACTAGTACATGAAAGATACTTCCAGATTTTGGAATACTTTTAAGGATATCTTACAGCTTTAGCATATATGCTGGCATTCCAGTTTGGCAAACAGTGTCTGATTCGGAAATTATTAACAGGCCATGCAAAAATGCTAGCTACTCGCTCTATTCCTAAATGTAAGCCTTTTTAGAGATTCCAATAGGACTACATACGGAGCAAAATGAGTGAATCTACACTCTAAAGTAAGTCTATATACAGCCGTATGTAGTCCGTATTGGAATCTCTAAAAAGGCTTATATTTAGAAACAGAGGGAGTAGATGTCTGATGCTAACCTCCCTTTCTTCCTCTCCATCGGCCTCCAAATCATCTTCTTCCCCGGCTTCAATAGGTGCTGATAAAGCCGTTGCTCTCAATGAACGCCCGCGCCTTTCCTTTCTCTCTTTGATCTCTTGGAGCTTCGTTTCTGCAGCCTTTTGCCGCTTGAACCTGGCAACCTAAGCTCGAGAATTAAGGCAACAGAGTAACTTACAGGAAATTAATGAATTTAGATAAGAGATATAAGTATCCCACAGTTTGAAGGCCATGATGGTCGCATCCCAGATTATCATGATTCTCTTGTAAAATGGAAATTATTCAGTGTCCTAAAGATTTTCGGGTGCAGAGGTAAACCTTTTGTGCTCTTCGGTTTGCCCCTGTTTCAGACTGCCCCTGCCTATATAATTGAAGCTCGTCCTCTGGAATAAGCTCCAATGCTTCACATACAGAAATGAACTCCTGTAGACACCAGCAAGGATGATTAGCACATGATAAATGGGTGATCTAACGATCTGACACCACACAAGAAGGCACGCATGATAAGTGCTCGACAAATCAAGCACAGGTAACGTGACGACCGAACCTTCAAATGGTCCTGCGATGCCTTGAGGACCGGAATCCGGTCCTCCTGCTCCACTTGCTCAGTCATTTCCCCAAGGTAGTACGGCACCTGAAGAAACCAAACACGGTAATCACAGGTCGGACCAGCCATAAAACGGAGAGGAAACTCGTCAGATGTGGCGTAAGAGAGAGAGGGGAGTGGGGCGGAGGCCATACGAGCAGGTACTTGAGATTGGCGGTGGAGACGTCTTCCTTGGTCTCGTTGGAGGAGAAGAGGCCGAGCTTGCTGACCATGTCGTCGCAGCGCCGCAGCAGGTCGACCCCCTTCCGGATCCCTTCCTGCCCAAGCAAAACCGATCGTGTGAGGAGGGGTCGCGAAACCAACCAAGGGCCGGGGAAGGAGCGAAGGGGACCTGGTCGAGGGAGGAGCTGGAGGCGAGCGAGTGGAGGTGGGACGCTCTGTCAAAGAGGGCGGGGAGCGGGAGATCGGCGTCGTCCTCCGCCGCGTGGACGCGCAGCTGCGCTTCCATCCTGTTGCTGACGTCTTCCACCTCCGCCATTTTGGAGCGGGCGCCTCGCCACGGCAAGGGCGAGAGCAGAGAGGGTGGGGGAGATCGCCGGGTAAAACCCTAGAGAGGGAGGGGGAGGGCAGAGTCGCCGGGAGGGAGAGGGACGGAAGAAGACGATGGTGGAATGGAAGTGTCGGGTTTGGTCTGGTCTGGCCTGGCCGGCCAGGGGAAGACATGTGGCTCGGGTTGGCCAATCTGGCGAGTAGAACCGGTGATGAATGTTCGAGAGAATTATGTTCGAGGGAAGCAAATCTTTCTTTTTTTCGTATCCTTTTAAGAATTATAAACCCCTTTTTTTATTCAAACAAGCAAAATGATTCAAATCATCTGACTGATAACGATGCGCGCTTCCCCGGCTCCGTGGCCGTCGAATCAAATCGAATTTTAATCAGATCGTTCGAGAGTAACGTATTACCTTGAATAGACTTTGCAACTGAGCTGTTGTTGCAATCCCCAACCGTAACGAGTGATGTTTTGCTAAATCTGGATCCAAATCCTCTCGTGGGCAGTTGCCTCCCGTGCTCTTTCGAGCTCCCCGTGAAGCCGACGCCTTCATGTGTTGCTCCGACGCCGCCACCGCTGATCGCCGCCGGCACCACGCCGACAAGGTCGCGTCTTCCCGTCTCCCGGGGTCCGCTCGCGACCAGTGGCCATGGCCGCTCGAGTGCGCACATCGGATCGTCGCCGTCCAACTATAATGCTCTGACCCATGCTGCATCGCCTCCAACACCATCACCTTCCCTTCCCCAACCAGACTGAGCTCCTGCTCGAGGCCATGACCGCAAGCAATGCGATGCGGTGACTTTCCACAATAAGGCATTTGTTGCAAACAAACAATATTTGCAACAAGGGGGCGGTTGCAAAAAAAACCTGTAACACAATCTTCGTTACAAATATTGTTGCAATGAAACCAGTGTTGCAGAAGGGTTCTCGCAACACGACTTATATTGCAAAAGTGACGATGGCGCTTGACCGGACGATTGCGTTAGATTGGATGACTCGTAGACCGGGGGATCTTTTGAATAGATCCGTCGGCAGACGCGTAGCACGGCCCAACAAATAAGGTCTAAAAAAGGCACCCTTTTTAGGTAGCAAACCAAAGATGTCGTTTTGGACGACTCAGTCGGTGTGGTGATGCCGATTCGTCTGCCACCAATGGTCCGATTTGATACCAACGATTGAGACTGAGATTGAAAATCTATCTATTTTGCAAAATGCCCTGGCAATCTATCATGGGTTGTTAAAACTATAAGCCTCCTTTGGTTCATAGAATAAAAATAGTGTAGCAACTGGAAAATCATAATAAGTTAGATAATACACATATCAATTTCTACACACAAAAAAGACGTTAATTGATGCATAGGACAGGAATATTTTTATTGAGTCGGCTAACATTTTTTCCTTTAAAATGGAAATGATTGATTCCTATCATACATAGGAATAGAGATCCATTTCTACAAACCAACAGTCTCCAAAGAAAAAAAAATATATTAAAATCTTATCCTTTAGAATTCCTACAAAACTCCTATGAACCAAAGGAGGTCATATAGTATTTAATCTTGGAAATATATAGTATGTATGTCACTTTCATCCTTGGGAATGTGTAATGCCTCCTGTGGTTTGTAGGATATCTAGAAATTCTTTTAAAGCCCTTTGGTTTGTATAGATAGATTCACATTCATATTGAAGGTAAAACATATTAGAATAGACTCAATAAAAAATTCTTATAATGACATCTCTTTTCCCTATAGGAGTTGAGATATGCCATCTTATTTTCTACGATTTTCTATTTTTATAATTTTTCTGTCATATGAACTAAAGGAGGTCTAAGTTTCTTGCTAGCTATTTCTATTCTTGGAACTTTCCAAGTTTCTCTATTTTTACGACAGTCAACCTTCTTCTTATTTTCGAAACGTAGGCAAAAAATTTGCCACATCGATTAATTAAGAAGAAGAGAATTGCCCAGTTAATTTATGAAAAACCGGGCGACAACCAATACAAACGAAGCACAAACAAACTACTCCCACAACATGAAACCTCACAACCAAAACTCTTCGAATACACAACATCCACAAATCCCGACACTTCTACTATGCCAAGTGACTCCCCAAAGTCCAAGGAGGAATGGGTTTCCGTGATATCCACTGTTTCAACCTGGCTCTGCTTGCCAAACAGGCATGGCGTCTCCTTGATAACCCTGAATCCTTGTGTGCCACCGTTCTAAGGGCCAACTACTATCCTGATGGCGACTTGTTGAATTCCAAGCCAAAGCATGGTGCTTCCTTCACCTGGCAAAGCATCATGGCAGGCATAACTATCCTGAAACGTGGCTATATTTGGCGAGTGAGGAATGGACATAATATCAATATCTGGGAAGATGCCTGGATCCCAAATTGTGCCACTAGGAAGATTGTGACTCCTAAGGGGGGACAATTGTTGTCAAAAGTGGTGGATTTGATTGACCCCATCTCCAATAATTGGGATGAGGACCTGATTAGACAAACTATGTGGCCCATTGACGCAGAACGGTTTCTTTCAATCCCAATTTCGCAACATAATATGACAGATTTCATTGCTTGGAGTTATACAAAAAATGGTATGTACGGTCTGCTTACTCTATGGAGTGGAACTATCAGTATTGGAGTCAACTAAAACACTCTAATGGGATGGGGCGAACCACACCTAACCTTATATGGTGTCAGATATGGAAGTTATTATGTTCGGCAAAAGTCAAAAAATTTATTTGGCGTACGTTACATGGCACTCTCCCATGTCGGACAACACTCGCTAATAGACACATGAAGGTTTCGCCCTTGTGTCCTACTTGCTCTCAGGGTGTAGAAGACACGAAACACATGCTTTTTCTATGTACTAAAGCAAAGGAGGTCTGGAAGAGACTAGGGATGGAGGACATTATTGATAGAGCTTGTGAAGTTGATCATGCTGGAGAGGCGATATTGGAATACCTTTTACTTCTTCCAGAGAAAGATTTGCGTATTATGGGGTACCAAAATGTACGAGAAATGATGGCTATTTCAGCTTGGTATCTATGGTGGAAGAGACGGAAATTAGTGTACAAGGAAGTAACTCAGAATGCAACTCAAATATCAATGGGGATCACGGCCCTTACATACAATTTTGTAAATGCATCATCTTCAAAGGCGTCCATAAAAAAGGAGGGTTGGCTTTGTCCTCCTAGGGGTTTCGTGAAACTCAATGTTGACGCCTCTTTTGACCATGACATGCTGAAGGATACGATGGGGGCCGTCTTGCGAGACGACAAAGGTAGGCTTATTGCAGGAAGAAATGGAAAGATCGACCATTGCGCGGATGTTATGATGGCAGAAGCATTAGCTCTCAAATTTGGACTAACATTAACGCAAAGGGCAGGGTGCAACCGATTAATCATCAACTCAGATAATCTGGATGTAATTGAGACCATGCAGGACGAAGGACAATCAACGGGTGCGGCGGCGGCAATTTTCGATGACTGCTTTTACTATGCATGTGATTTTATCATGACTAAATTCGAACATTGTAATAGAGAAGCAAATAAAGTAGCACATGAATTTGCTAGATCAGCCAAATTTTCTTCAACTTCGGATTGGTTCGAGGAGCCTCTAAATGAAATTGTAATGATCCTCACAAACGATGTACTGATTATTTCTAATGAATAAAGTTTCGTTTTTAACTCAAAAAAAAAGTGACTCCCCACAAGAACACCTCGGCAAAAGACATCGGGCACCTCCCGACCCACAACATTAGCCCAATCCAAGAGGACAAGCCGAGAGACGGGAGATCATCCATCAAGCAACCAGAGACACCTTGTCCTTGGCATCACTTTTGCCTTTGCCCACCTTCTTTTGTTTGCCCCTTATTGGCTTCCTCGTCAGGAGGCAAGCAATTGACCTGCCCAAACCAAGTCTAGCAACCTCCACGCTGGCTAGCAAATCACAAAGTTTCTTCGCGAAAAAAGCATTTGGATTTGGAGTAGGCGCCACACAAGTGGCTCAATGGTCATGCCACTCACAGGCATCACCTGCCAGACGGTCGCAGATGAGCGAAGGACAACAACATCTAAAACTCCACGACGACGCCAGGAGGTAGGTTGTCTGACCCTGACGAGGCTCTACGGGCGGTGGTGAGGGCACCAAGTCCACCTCCAAAGCCTGACAAGGCTCCACGAGGGTGGTGAGGACACCCGGTCCACCTCCGAAGCTTGGAGAGAGCCCAACTTGAGTTGCTCCATCAACACAGGCAAAACAGGTTACCCACACAACACCTGCAGCTTGAGCATGCTCTGCAACACTAGAGACACAAACTCAGCGGAGGCCTCGCCCTCGGAGTCTGGCAACACAAGGGGCGTCGAATTAGACACAACACGGAGCGAGAAGCTACCAAAGAGCTCCGCACCCGTGTCATCCAGAAAGCCAACAGAAGACTCAACCGCGGGAGCCTATGCAAAAGGGAGCCTTTGCAGAACAACCTCCGCGCGCTCCAAAAAGCTTCCAATACTCACCAGCCAGCCCTGCAAGGAGTCAGCGGCCTCGCGAAGCGGCTTAATGGTCTCCTCCATTTGCGAGGAAGTCATGCAATGAAGATCAGAACCTAGCAGCTTCGTGTGCACCCCAGGAGCAGACTGGAGCATCGCATCTATCAGGACAGAAGCCGAAGCAACCGACGAGTAAGGCCAGGAATCACGATGAAAAGTCTTCATGTTGGACGGGGCCTCATGTATCTCAGATGCTGACGGGGGCCTTTTTTCTTACTAAAGAAGAACTGACCTGTTTCATGCGCCGTTCACAACCACAAGGCCTCGTCATAGACGAGATGGTCCCAACGAAACTCATGTCAACAATGGCAATTCTTAAGATTGGCACCAACAAACTAGACAACCTAGGGAACTTCCAAAACCGAAACATTGCACGAAAGGGAGGTCCATCCGGATCCAGGTGGCAAACCATCTTCCCACGAAACGGCAGCAACACCAGCAAAGAAAACAGGAACAGAGAAACAGAACATATCACAAAAAGCAGCAACAAAACCTGACACATCTCCTTACAGGTAAAGCGTTGTTGCAACATCCAGCCATTACAAGCTGCAGCTCCGCACAAAAGACTCTAGAAAACGCGCATCATTTATCATACAACCAAAACCTTTCCACGGTTTCTCACACACTCACCGCCACCAACTCAGAAGCCGTGCTCTGCTCGCTGCCCGTTTGGCCTATTGTCAAACGGGAACCGCTCGCCATGCCTCCCCCTGTCCCTGTGATCCTGCCATCTGCCCCTCTGGTGGTGGCTCTCAGCTTGGTTCCTCTGCTTGCTGTTCCTCTGCTGGGAGTACCCGCCACCGCTGTTCCTTTTCCTGCCATACGCACCGCCTGTATCCTGGTAGTATGTGTTATTGTTGCTGGATGCTCCATGGGGGCTGTTCCAGTTGTTCCCTGAGCAATGGTTGTTTCCTGAGCTGCCCCAACCGGGCTGCGCCAGGGCATCGCCCCAGCCGGTGCTGATTTTGTTCCAGCTGCTCAGAGGCTCCTGACTCGCTCCCCAACCTGCGTTGGATACCGAGTTGTCCGCCTCCCACTTGTTCACCTCAGGGGTCGGCTTTTCTAGATAGATGTCCCAGTTCCCCGACTGGTTCTGGGCACACCTGTTATTGGCAGCTACGGCGGGCTTGTTGTCCGCCTCAAAGGGTACCCCCACCTTGTCCAGGTCAGCTACCAACTCGGGGTCGACCTCGCAACGATGGTCAACCTCATCAATGTACAGATCAGGGTCGGGGTAAGGTATATCAGAAGGTTGGCCATGGTAATGAGACCAGAACCTTGATTTTGCGTTCTGGAAATTCTCAAAAGCTCCCGAATCATCCCACTGCTCTATATCCTTGTACATATAGGCAAAGTGCTTGTTCTCGCAGAACCTCTGCCACGAAATGCCGCCAACAAGACTGCAAAATTCCCTTTCCCATAATGGGACTTGGCATTGATTATCCACGTGACTGTATCCTGTGTGTATTAAAACGATATTAGATTCATGGTGCGAGCACATTAACACAGGGAAATAAAAGATTCCTGGCCTACTGCATTATGGGAACAGAAATAAACAGGAAATGGAATGTACTGAGGGCATTCTTTAGCCTGGACTGCCTGACAATCTAATCTATAAATTTCAAAGCCACAGGCTGCTTTAGAATTTTACATTGTTTGAGTACGCATCCTGGGGGAGAAAAAAATGAATTGCCGAGCAGCAGTGCATTCCTAACTTAGACTAGGATATGAAAGTACTTGTTGTTGCTTTATACGGGTGAACGATGAGTCAAACCAAAGATACATCTTTCAACCACACAACTACAACTGTGGCAGAGTAGCAAGTTCAATACATAAAGTGTGAATTTAAGTATTTGTGGAACACTCTGATCAAGCGTAAGTGGGTTTTATAGTCTGTCATTCTAATTTACACCAAGTATAGACAACTGTCAAGAGAAATGAACCAGTGCAACAGAGTTGTATAGTAAGGTAAGGACAAGTTACGCCACAAACCAGTACTTTAAATTTGTCGAGAATGGCGGCAATGAAGCGGTCCTTTTAGAGATCACAGAAAAGGAACTGAACAATTCAAAACAAACTAAACAAATGAGTCACTCAAAACACAACTTAAAGGGTTTCATCCTAAAACAACAACATTCCTTCTACGGTCTGCTCCTATGTAGCCACATGAGAACATATTTAATGGCTATGTCATTTATTAGTACTCCCTCCGTAAAAAGATAATTAGTAGAGTGAGAAAAAAAAGTGATTGTGCACCGTCAAAAAGATAAATGGTTTTTAGGTCCTAGTGCCTGAAGAAAACATGCATACTGCAGTTACATAAGTAGTGGGTTCCTTGCATATCCTACAATTGCAAGGAGCAAGTTAAAATTCAATGGTCCCACATCTGACAAAGACCCTATACCTCTTTGTTTTCTTTTTGTTAGCATATTGTCAGCCAGATGACTACTGTTAGTGTTGGCTGACTACAAATACTGTTAAACAAACATCGTCGCCTGAAACTATTTTGCCAGATAAGACACTCCGAATGCAAGTCGGACTCCAAGTTTAATTAGTTATGTCCTAAAAAACACTTGCTGAATCGTACACCCAATTCTGAGTTGGATTCCAACACCCGTGTCCATGTCTGAGCAGGGAAGCAACTATTTTGCCGGATAAGACACTCCGAATGCAAGTCAGATTCCAAGTTTTATTAGTATGTCCTAAAAAAACCTTGCTGAATCGTACACCCAATTCTGAGTTGGATTCCAACACCCATGTCCATGTCTGAGCAGGGAAGCAACTATTTTGCCAGATAAGACACTCCGAATGCAAGTCGGATTCCAAGTTTTATTAGTTATGTCCTAAAAAAACCTTGCTGAATCGTACACCCAAATCTGAGTTGGATTCCAACACCCATATCCACGTCTGAGCAGGCGAGTAACACTCTCTACAATATGGTTTGCAAAAGACATTCCTTCTTCCATGCTCCTTGGAGGAGCAAGTTGAAGCCTGTCTTTAGCCGTTTAGCGTCAATACTCAATACCATTGACTTCTTCATTTTCCGCAATGTTGTGAATACTGAATAATACTCCCTCCTAGGTGCCAATTTGAGGGCAATGTTCTAAAGGACACCTGCCTAGGTGCTAGGCACCATCCTCCCGCGTTGCTTGCCTAGCATGACTAGTTGGTAGGCGCAACACGCTGTCCAACTACTTGAACAGTGCTTTTTAGAACACTTTGAGGTCTTATAATTAATCTAGTTTTATAATTTTGTTTGTATGAACATTATATCTTTGTCCCTTCCCTCTATATCCAAGCCATTTTCATCTGTGTTTGGGTGAGTTGGAGAGGCCAAGCAACAAATAC
>NC_041388.1:252012045-252017594 GCF_002162155.2 Triticum dicoccoides
CGTTTTAAATTTTCTATATTAGCGAAAGACCATGCAAACTATAATAGTTATCACTTCAATGCACGTGTCTCCCGGACAGCGTTCAAGAAAGCGTTTTTAAGCGACGCTTAAGCACTGAGCGATGGCAAAGCGCTTCGCTTTTGCCCTAAGATGTAGATTAAGCGTTTTTTTTTAATTTGACCAAATTTGGCTATTTTGTACTACTTCTGCTGGTCTGCTTGCGCAATAATGGCAATATGCCATTTATCTTATTATTAGGCTCAGTTTAAGAACTATTTACTTCATATTTTGCCAAAATTTTGTCCACATGATCTCTGTTAGGTTATGTCTATTTGCACTGAACTGCATTTTCGTTGGTATTTTGCTTGCTATGCGAACCTGATATGTATTTGCTATTGTGTGAACTATATTTCAGATGCTATTTCAACTACCCATGTGACATGCTTCCTATTTACATGTATATATTATTCAAAATCTGTCAAATTCTAGCCAATTTCAAAAAACGCTTTAGTGCGATTAAGCTGCGCTTAAGCGCTCATTGCTCTAAGCTGTGGCCTTCCGCTTCGCTTACACTTTCCGCTTTTTTGAACATTGCTCCCGGAAAGACAGCATTTTGTCATATTGACACTACCTCAGCAAGACTCGAAACCTATTTTTCAGGGAGCAGGCTGCAGCTAAAACATTACCCAACTGTATTGTTGTAGATACATAATCTACACCTTGCAACTGCAATACCTTCCCAATGAAACTAGGAAGGGCTGTTCCCAATAGATGGGTTAGTCAAACAAAGCTAGCATTTTTCTGGCATTCCGGCACAACCTTTTTCCAATGGTAAGAACTAAGAACAATTTAAACTAATGTAAAGCCTAGCCTTATACATAGATAATGGGATAATGCACCAGGAACTCTAGTTTAAAGCCTGAACCGGCTGGAGAACACTTCAGCATCTACATGAGTTATGTGTGTCGTCCGCAAGGATGGCGCGAATTGAATCTTTTTCAAGCACACTATAAGTCTGAATCAAGAACAAGATGTCTAGATCGGCGAGGTTCTGGCCCGATATAATAGAACCCTAACAGATTGCAATGTAATCTTAATCGGGCCGCACAAACAAAGATGAGAAACAGAGAGAGTGGGAGGGGGGACGGACGGGTGGAGAGCAAACAACCGGTTGCCGTTCGTACCGGAATACGGGGGCGGGGGGCGAGGGTTCCAAGAGGCGTCCTGGTGGCGCTTCGTCGGCCATCGCCGACTGCGACCCCCCATCGCCGGGAGGAGGGGCGCCTATCAGGACCGCGATTCGCCAAGGCTGTCGGCGGCAGCAAGCCAGCCGGGCAGCCTAACGGCAGTCGGGAATGGATTCCTCGTGACCTAGATAGCTCGCCGTGAGGACAATCGCCGCGCCGTCTGATTGGGGAGGGGGGGCGCCTGCCCGGGTGCGGGGGTTATAAAGACTGGCGTGGAGGCGGGAGGAGGGGAAGGGGAGGAGCACGAGGGAGGGAGGGAGCGAGGCAGGGACCGACCGTAAATGGCAGGTTTTTTTTTTGAGACAACCGTAAATGGCAGGTGGGTGGGAGAGGAAGGAAATAGAAACACCACCGAGCATGGAAATGGGCCGGCTCGGGTACTTCATGCCTAGGATTTTTGTAAGAATTCTATAGATAGGATTTGCAAAGGCCTTTGAAACCCTTTGGTTTGTAGGAATGCATTCCTATTCCTATGTAGGATAGAAATTAATCTTTCACGTTTTAAAGGGGAAAAAACATTAGGCCTCCTTTGGTTTGTAGGATTTTTGTAGGAATTCTATAGGATAGGATTTGCAAAGGAAAAATTCCTTTGAAGCCCTTTATTTTGTAAGAATGGATTCCTATTCCTATGTAGGATAGGAATCCATCCTTCACGTTTTGGAGGGGAAAAACATTAACCTAGACTCAATGGAAAAATCCTATCCTATGCATCAAATGGCATATCTTTCTCTATAGAAATTGACATGCATGTCATCACACTTCCTATGATTTTCCTATTCCTATAAAATTCCTATCCTATGAACCAAAGAAGGCCTGAGTTTGTTCACCATCGCCTGCATCACGGTTCTCCTATTTTTGTCGCGAGTCCCAACCAAAGCAGCGATCAGCGGGGCGATCTTACCGACCGTAAATCCATGTATCCACCTGTCCTTCCAAAAGTAGACCCTTTCTCCATTGCCCACGACGATCTTGATCATGCTATTGAACACCATGGTGGCCTCGTCATCCTTGGCCATCCTAATACCTTGCCATGGCCTCTCGCGATCAACGCGGTTCAACCATTCCCATCTCACTCTCAGGGCCAGCGCTTGCTTCCTAATATTCTTTATCCCGAGGCCACCATATCTCGTTGGGCGACAAACGGTGTCCCATGCCACTAGGCACTGGCCTCCGTTCGATTTTTCCTTGCCTGCCCATAAAAACGATCTCAAACACTTTTCGATCTCCTCAAACACCCATTCTGGTGCCTTGAGGACCATAAGTTGATGGATCGGTCTCGCCGCTAGCACCGACTTCACTAAGACGAGACGCCCAGATTTCTGCATGAGGCCTCGCTGCGCAGAGGAGGACAGACTTCGAGTGACTGACCTGCTGCAATGTGAGATGGGAAACTTCCCGTGCAAGTACTTAGGAATTCAACTGGCAATTCGGAAGCTGACACGTGCTGATTGGCAACCTTTGCTTGACCAAACCAAGAAGCTACTCTCGGCCTGGCAGCGAGGCCTCATGCAGAAATCTGGGCGTCTCGTCTTAGTGAAGTCGGTGCTAGCGGCGAGACCGATCCATCAACTTATGGTCCTCAAGGCACCAGAATGGGTGCTCGAGGAGATCGAAAAGTGTTTGAGATCGTTTTTTTGGGCAGGCAAGGAAAAATTGAACGGAGGCCAGTGCCTAGTGGCATGGGACACCGTTTGTTTCCCAACGAGATATGGTGGCCTCGGGATAAAGAATATTAGGAAGCAAGCGCTGGCCTTGAGAGTGAGATGGGAATGGTTGAACCGCATTGATCGCGAGAGGCCATGGCAAGGTATTAGGATGGCCAAGGATGACGAGGCCACCATGGTGTTCAATAGCATGATCAAGATCGTCGTGGGCAATGGAGAAAGGGTCTACTTTTGGAAGGACAGGTGGATACATGGATTTACGGTCGGCGAGATCGCCCCGCTGATCGCTGCTTTGGTTGGGACTCGCGACAAAAATAGGAGAACCGTGATGCAGGCGATGGTGAACAATGCGTGGACTCTTGATGTGCAAGGTGAGCTCTCCTTCATGGCTCACATCCAGGTAGCCAACCTGTGCCAAGCGATGGCCACTGTACCGATCATCACGGACGTGGTGGACCAGTTTATTTGGCCTGCCGATGCGTCAGGACGTTACACTGCTAAATCAGTGTATAACAGGCTATGCATGGGACTCCTCATCTCCCCCTATGCGAGGTGTATCTAGAAAAGCTGGGCCCCCCTACGCTGCAAAATTTTCGCTTGGCTCATGGTACAGTATTGGCTGTGGACTAGCGATCGGCGTGCGCGTCATGGCCTTCAGGATGAACCTTCCTCTTGCTTCACTTGCTTACAGGAAGTGGACTGTGTTGACCACATTCTTGCACATTGCACCTATGCAAAAGAGGTGTGGCATAGTTGTTTTGAGGCGCTACAGACCAATGCGCAAGTGCCGATCACGGATGAGAAGTTCCCGGATTGGTGGCTAGTGCAAAGAGGGAGATTCTCGGGGAAAGTTAGACGCGGATTCGACTCCTTCATTATAGCAACTGCATGGGCGTTGTGGAAGCAAAGGAATGCAAGGGTTTTCAACAGGATACATCAACAGAGAACCCCAATTGAGCTAGCAGCGATGGTGTTGGTAGAGATCAAGGAGTGGAAGCTTGCTGGATTAGGAGCTGGAGGTTTAGATCCTTTTGTGAGAGAGTAGGCTAGTGTCCTCATGGTGTTTGTGCGTGTTCCAGCCCAAATGTTCGCATTCAAGGTTGGCTTCTTGTAAATAACTTTCTGCCTTCTATAAAAATATGGTACGCTTTTGGCGTACTCTCGAAAAAAAAGAGTAGAGAAGAGTGACTTTTTTTTCTTAAGAAGGGGGAAGAGTGTCATTTGTTCTCGCCTTCTTGCACGATTTGAGATCAGTGTACATTGCTAGTTCTCCAAAATAAATCACTGTACAATGCAAAAATCTTATATGTAAGCAAAATTTTAAAAAGAGCATCATAACCCCCAACAAAGTGAAGGTCCAAACCCTAGCCGTCGAAAGTTGCCGTTCTCCACACCAATCATTTATGGTTTCTCCTTCTCCCATAGACCTCGTTGGCGTCAAGTGGGATGGAGAATCTGATCTACCGGCTAGGGTTTGTAGGTTAGAGTAGTTTCCTTGTGGAAGTTGTATGCAGCATACCCACTGACAAGTACAACTATGATGTGAAAACTATATGCAGCATACCTATAGGCAATTACAGTGATGGTAATTGTGCCGGAACCTAAAAATAGCTTGGCAACTTCACGGTAAGATCAATTTATCAAGCACTAACGGCCAGAAGCTTGGACAACCGTTGGCCTTCATCGCGAGGAGACAGACAGGGTACAAAAGTGTTGCAAGAAGCTTTGCAAACTTCCAGTTATGCCAAAGGTTAGGAATTTATAGTGGAGTGATACACAACTTTATTCCATGTTGTGTTGTGCTTTCAGATCGACGCCTTGAAAGAATTGCCTAATGTGAGGTGTGTGTATAGAGAAAGGATGGCCCATGCTTTATTGAGTGTACCTACGTGAAGTTTTTTTGGGGAATAGTAGAAGATCCTCACACCATGAAAATCACTAACTTACATTTTGATTCATGGTCAATAGATGTGGTGGAGGGCGTCGTCATCTCAGCGAATGAGGCATGCATGATTTTATGTGGTATTGTTGGCATGTTTGGTAAGAATAGAACGTGTGTTGTTATGGCGAGAGTTGTCGAATAGTCCAAGCTTCGGTTAAATGGGCGATTGACGCCTACATGGACCTAGCAGCCTCAGGCAAGGACCTTCGCCGACAGGGTGTGCGTCGAAGAAAGTTGGAGACCGCCATATGAGGGGATACTGGAAGTCAATATAGGCATGAGCTTCTAAAGGATTTAGGGCGGGGTAGCACGAGTGGCAATTTGTGATCATGAATGATAATTGATCTGAGCTTGGACAAATTGGTACGAGCTTGTCGCTTATTCTCAGGCAATGAAAGCTAATGTTATACGTGATGCATTCACTTGGTGCAAGACTTAGGGCTTCATCACGTGATGGCGGAGAGCAATAATCAAGATGTGGTGGAGATGTGCAACGCAAATAATGGTGAACGATTGACCATCTCAAAAATCTTGCTTGAGATCAGTGAGCTTCGTAGGGGAGTAAACATTCTTATAATCTCCTTTGTGAGGCAAGAAACTAACGAGGTAGCCTATCGACACGTGAAACAAACCAACGAGGCAAGGAGGCAATGTCTCTGGATAAACTTCATTCCATCATTCATGTGGGGCAGGATT
>NC_041388.1:252017968-252047589 GCF_002162155.2 Triticum dicoccoides
GTGATTTCCCAAAAAAGAGTAGTTTTCCTTTATTTGAGTTAGGTTTTAGCTATTTTCTCGTCCATGGCGCCCACTCGTGGTAAGTGGTTCTCAAGTATGCGTGACCATTTTTGTCGCTAATGTTGGTATCAGAAAATTGGAATCCTATTGGCAAAATCATTGATGCCCCGCCTCGGTGAATAGGTTTTGGACTTCTTCTCAAAGTAGTCTGGAGATGGGTGGTCTTTACAATAATGGTATGGCTTACTCCATTCTTGGCTTTGGTGTAATGCACTCATGGCTCACTATCAACTTTAATGACACATGGATTCCCTTTGATTGATGGTGCCAGTACTTTTGTTGATGTTGAGTGAGTTATTCTAGTGGCCTCATCATGTGCATAACATTTGTTTCTGATTTTTTACTGGAGAGTCCATGTTAGAATTTGCAAGTAAAATTCCAGTCTTCATAAGGATGTCGTCAAAAGAGCATGCAATTTGATCATTGGAGAAGATCTCAGGGATCTCAATGTTTTATCTCCTTTTTAGAGTTATTTGTGTGAAGTTAGGAACAACTATTTCTCTCAACCACAAACTATTCACTACTTGCTTCATTCCATATTAAGTGTCGCTAACTTAGTATAATATGGAACGGAGGGAGTATTAAATATGTCATGATATGGAGTGCAAAATGAAATGTATGTTTAGAAGAATGTTCTTCTACATAGGTGTTTATGAAAGGTTTATAGCCACATTGATATGCATCTTCACTCTTCAATACAAAGCTTCTTTGTATACACGGTCATCAAGCACTTGCGCCTAGTCAAATGTGTTTGTTAACTTCACAGGTAAGAAGTTGTAGGATCAAAAGTATGTCTAGGGGGTGATTAGACTACTTGACCGAACAAAAACTTATCATTTTTCCAATTTTAGTTGTAGGCAAGTTTTAGCAAGTTTATCAAATCAAGAACACACTACACATGCAAGTCTAAGAGTTGAGAAGCAAAAATTAAAGATTTTGCATATGAACGTAAATGAGGGATCTGATAAATCAAACGCAATGAAGAAAGGTGGTGCTATCGTACATTCACGTTGATGGGGACTTCAACCCATGGAGGGTAACGACTGCGCGAGTCCACGGAGGATAATGACTACACAACCTTGTCTATTACATCATGGCTTACGTCCACAAAGGACTTGAAGGAAATATGCCCTAGAGGCAATAATAAAGTTTTTATTTATATTTCCTTATATCATGATAAATGTTTGTTATTCATGCTAGAATTGTATTAACCGGAAACTTAGTACATGTGTGAATACATAGACAAACAGAGTGTCACTAGTATGCCTCTACTTGACTAGCTCGTTAATCAAAGATGGTTAATTTTCCTAACCATAGACATGAGTTGTCATTTGATAAACGGAATCACACCATTAGAGAGTGGTGTTGGCATGACCCATCCGTTAGCTTAGCACTATGATCATTTAGTTTATTGCTATTGCTTTCTCCATAACTTATACATGTTCCTATGACTATGAGATTATGGAACTCCCAAACACTGGAGGAACACTTAGTATGCTATCAAACATCACAACGTAACTGGGTGATTATAAAGATGCTCTACAGGTGTCTCTGATGGTGTTTGTTGAGTTGGCATAGATGAGATTAGGATTTGTCACTCCGATTGTCGGAGAGGTATCTCTGGGCCCTCTTGGTAATGCCCATCACTATAAGCCTTGCAAGCAGTGTGACTAATGAGTTAGTTACGGGATGATGCATTACGGAACGAGTAAAGAGACTTGTGAGTAACGAGATTGAACTAGGTATGTTGATACCGATGATCGAATCTCGGGCAAGTAACATACCGATGACAAAGGGAACAACGTATGTTGTTATGCGGTTTGACCAATAAAGATCTTTGTAGAATATGTAGGAGCCAATATGAACATCCAGGTTCCGCTATTGGTTATTGACTAGAGATGAGTCTCGGTCATGTCTACATAGTTCTCGAACCCGTAGGGTCTGCACGCTTAACGTTCGATGATGATCGGTATTATGAGTTTATGTGTTTTGATGTACCGAAGATAGTTCGGAGTCCCAGATGAGATCATGGACATGACGAGGAGTCTCTAAATGGTCGAGACATAAAGATTGATATATTGGATGACTATATTCGGACACCGGAATGGTTCCAAAGTGTATCGAGTATTTACCGAAGTACCGGGGTTTACCGGAACCCCCCCCGGGGGTTATTGGGCCTCATGGGCCTAGTAGTGGAAGAAAGGAGGAAGGCCAAGAGGTGATGCGTGCCCCCTAGCCCAAACCGAATTGGACTAGGGGGGCCGCCCCCCTTTCCTTCTCTCCTCCCTCTCCTTCCCCCTTCTCCTAGTTGGAATAGGAAAGGGGGGGGGGCAAATCCTACTTGGAGTAGGATTGCCCCCCTTGGCGCGCCTCCTCCCCTTGGTCGGCCTCCTCCTCCCTCCCCCCTTTATATACGTGGGAGGGGGGCAGCCCAAAGGCACACAAAAGTTTCTCTTAGCCGTGTGCGGTGCCCTCCTCCACAGAAACACACCTCGGTCATATTGTTGCAGTGCTTAGGAGAAGCCCTGCGCCGGTAACTTCATCATCACCGTCACCACACCGTCGTGCTGACGAAACTCTCCCTCGGACTCAGTTGGATCAAGAGTACGAGGAACGTCGTCGAGTTGTACGTGTGCAGATCGCGGAGGTGTCGTGCGTTCGGTGCTTGATCGGTGGATCGCGAAGACATTCGACTACATCAACCGCGTTACTTAACGCTTCCGCTTTTGGTCTACAAGGGTACGTGGTCACACTCTTCCCGCTCGTTGGTATGCATCTCCTAGATATATCTTGCGTGATCGTAGGAATATTTTTGAAATGATGCATTCCCCAACAGTGGCATCCGAGCCAGGTCTATGGGTAGATGTTATATGCACGAGTAGAACACAAAGGAGTTGTGAGCGTGGGTATATACATATTGCTTGTCGTCAATAGTTGTTTCTTGATTCAGCGGTATTGTTGGATGAAGCGGCCCGGACCAACATTACATGACCGCGTTCATGAGACTGGTTCTACCGACGTGCTTTGCACACAGGTGGCTGGCGGGTGTCTGTTTCTCCAACTTTAGTTGAATCGGATTCAATGAACAGGGTTCTTTCTGAAGATCAGAAAGCAATCACTATACCGCGTTGTGGTTTTTGATGTGTTGGTAAGAATGGTTCTTGCTAAGCCCGTAGCAGCCACTGATACGTCTCTGTCGTATCTACTTTTCAAAACACTTTTGCCCTTGTTTTGGACTCTAACTTGCATGATCTGAATGGAACTAACCCAGACTCACGCTGTTTTCAGCAGAATTGCCATGGTGTTATTTATGTGCAGAAACAAAAGTTCTCGGAATGACCTAAAACTCCATAGAGATTAATTTTGGAAATAATAAAAAATACTGGCAAAGAATCAAGGCCAGGGGCCCACACCCTAGCCACGAGGGTGGGGGCGCGCCTGCCCCCTAGGCGCGCCCCCTGCCTCGTGGGCCCCCTGGAGCTCCACCGACCTCAACTCCAACTCCATATATTCGTGTTCGGGGAGAAAAAAATAAAGGAGAAGGATTCATCACGTTTTACGATACGGAGCCGCCGCCAAGCCCTAAACTCTCTCGGGAGGGCTGATCTGGAGTCCGTTCGGGGCTCCGGAGAGGGGAATCCGTCGCCATCGTCATCATCAACCTTCCTCCATCACCAATTTCATGATGCTCACCGCCGTGCATGAGTAATTCCATCATAGGCTTGCTGGACGGTGATGGGTTGGATGAGATTTATCATGTAATCGAGTTAGTTTTGTTAGGGTTTGATCCCTAGTATCCACTATGTTCTGAGATTGATGTTGCTATGACTTTGCTATGCTTAATGCTTGTCACTAGGGCCAGAGTGCCATGATTTCAGATCTGAACCTATTATGTTTTCATGAATATATGTGAGTTCTTGATCCTATCTTGCAAGTCTATAGTCACCTACTATGTGTTATGATCCGGCAACCCCGAAGTGACAATAATCGGGACTACTCCCGGTGATGACCGTAGTTTGAGGAGTTCATGTATTCACTATGTGTTAATGATTTGGTCCGGTACTCTATTAAAAGGAGGCCTTAATATCCCTTAGTTTCCACTAGGACCCCACTGCCACGGGAGGGTAGGACAAAAGATGGCATGCAAGTTCTTTTCCATAAGCACATATGACTATATTCAGAATACATGCCTACATTACATTGATGAATTGGAGCTAGTTCTGTGTCACCCTAGGTTATGACGGTTACATGATGAACCACATCCGGCATAATTCTCTATCACCGATCCATTGCCTACGAGCTTTCCGTATATTGTTCTTCGCTTATTTACTTTTCCGTTGCTATTGTTATCATCACTACAAAACACCAAAAATATTACTTCTGCTACTGTTACTTCTGCTATCGTTACCACTACTATCATATTACTTTGCTACTAAATACTTTGCTGTAGATATTAAGTTATTCAGGTGTGGTTGAATTGACAACTCGGCTGCTAATACTTGAGAATATTCTTTGGCTCCCCTTGTGTCGAATCAATAAATTTGGGTTGAATACACTACCCTCGAAAACTGTTGCGGTCCCCTATACTTGTGGGTTATCAAGACTATTTTCTGGCGCCGTTGTCGGGGAGCATAGCTCTATTCTTTGAGTCACTTGGGATTTATATCTGCTGGTCACTATGAAGAACTTGAAAGACGCAAAAACAAAAATTTATCCCTCAACTACGAGGGGAGGTAAGGAACTGCCATCTAGTTCTGCACTTGATTCACCTTCTGTTTTGAGTAAGCTTGCAACACCTAAACCTGCTTCTGCTATTAATTCTGATATGTCGCATATTATTGATGATGCCACTTCTGCTATGCATGATACTTATGATGAAACTACTTCTATGCTAGATACTACTGTGCCACTTGGTGGATTTCTTGATGAACAACATGCTAGGGCTAGAGAGAATGAAATTATTGAAACTGATAATATTGATGAAAGTGATGATGAAGGCTCTCCTAATAAATATGAATTGCCTGTTGTGCCTAAGGGCTATGTTATGGATGAAGAAACTAAAAGAGACTTTCTTTTGCCTGTTGTGCCTTAGATCCAGAATAGTAAACGAAGCTTGTTTCTTTTGCCGTTTGTCTTTCGTTGCTTCGTTTGATTTGATTTTTTTCCCAACCGGAGTTCTTAAGTTGAACTTTCTGGTTAGATCTCTTATTTGAGTTTTACGTGTGCATTAGTTGAGTACTTATTGTATGCTTGTTTGTTTGCGATAGAGTACTCGGAGTGCGCCGCTTGCTACTTCGAATCGCTAGGTTTCCCGGATCATCAGCAAGGCAAGTAACACTTTGATCATGCTTTTCCCTCTACCCAGTTTTATTGCATTAGATCAATCCTCACACATTGCAAGATTAGGATCTAATTAAATTATGGGGCTGGGAAGTAGTTGAGGTAGTACCTATTACCTATTATTATCAAACCTTTGGGAGTTACTTCTACGTTTGCTCATTATGCCAAGCTATGCTAGTAGACATGGATTGGGTGAGTGTATCCATGACAGATGTGAGATTGTTAATTAATGGTTTATTTAAGGTGGCAACTTAAACACACATCTGGGTGGATTGAGGCACCTGGGTATTCCAGCGATTGCCTGTTTTTCTTTTGGACCACCACCCAGGCTCAAAGGGATCATGAGATTATTCATGCTAGAAACTTCCGTGTGCAGCCACAAGCTAGTATGGGCTCTAGCATAGTTGTTTAAGTTGTGCGAACTCTTACAGTGGTAGACTAGCAGATGTAGGGGAAAGTAGGTGTAACGGTCTACCCGATAGTAAGGTGATAGCGCTTCTGAAAGACTATGTCTCGGTCATCCGTCTTCTCAAACACCAAGTAGTGCGAGAAACCAAACGGAGGAGATCGAGTCTTGTGGGGAAAAGTGCGCAAACCTCTGCAGAGTGTATAAACTAATCATGATTAGCCGTGTCCCCGGTTATGGACATCTTGAGTATCTAGTACCTGGATTATCATGTGAATCTCAACATGTTACTCTAAAATTAATTTTGTTGGGTTTTGTTTAATGATGATGCTTAATTGGGATTGAGAATGCTGTCAACCATTCTCAATGTTTAACAACTACCATGATAGTTAAATAAAATTTATTACTTTGCAGTAGGGAAAAATTGGCTTTACGCAAAACTGTAACCATAGAGCTTTCCACCAGCCAAATATGCATATAGAATAGCCTATTTCCTTCCATTACTCTCTATGTGTTATTTTGCCAGCATATTCCATGTGCTGACCCGTTTCGGGCTGCAACGTTAATGTTGCAGAATTTTCAGACGACGATTAAGGTGTTTTTAGGTGTGGTTCTATACTCAGTGATGCCATTGGAGTTGATGGACTCACTTATCTTCCAAGCCTTCCGCTGTTATCATTATTAGATGGCCTTAAGCCATATTTATTGTAATAAGTTCTCTTTTGAGACAATCGATGTAATAAGTGTGTGATTGCTACTTTGTTATAAATCCTAAGTACTGTGTGGTGTCAGCATTACTGATCCAGGGATGACACCTGAGCACAGAGATTTGACCGTTTGAGGTCTGGTCGCTACAAGATGGTATCAGAGCACACGCTGACTGTAGGACACGATCACTAAGCTAAAGACCTAGATCACTACTCACTCTCTTCTCCTTCTGACTTCTCATCTTGTCTACTCTTTTAGGATGGCGGATGCAAGGAACAAGTTCACGCAACCGGATGAAGATACACCCTTTGGACGTCACTTGAAGGAAGTCACTAGATACCTGAACATAGGAGTACCAAGCTTCACCGGAACCTACAATGCCACTTTACCTGAAGAAGAGCGCTGGATGATTCAAGTTCAAGTTCCAGGAAGGACGTTCATGCCAGTCACTGAGCCCATAGAGTTTTCTTTTGATGCACCAACTTGGAGTCTAGGAAAGAGTATGGCAGCTCACATCGCCATGGGACGCATTGGAGAAGTCTACCGCAATGATCTCAAGGATACTCTCTACCAGATTTGTGGGCGCCGAGATGAGCACTGAGAGATGATCAGCACCAGAAAGGATAGATCAGTTGCAGCTTTTATCCAGGAGTTAAACCAGCACATTCGACGTCAGGAGAACCAGATGTGCACCGACATGATAGATCTGAACAAGGCGAGGACAAGAATCAAGGAACTGGAGGAAGAACTCAAGGCTACACGTGAAGATTATGAAGAGGAAATCGAAGTATTAGTGGAGAAGAATGACGATCTGATCAAGAGGATCAGAATATTTATGGGAGGCCCTACACCAGTAGAAGAAGACAAAGAACCGAAGGAGATTCGCCCGGAAGACTACATCATCATCAACGACACTGACTCGGATCCAGACGATAGCGATGATGACTATGTTGATGAAGCTGGAGCAGATATAATGGAGTCTACAACCGAAGAATACTTCTAGTAGACCACCTCATCAGTAGTAGTAGTCCACCATGTAAATATAGTAGTCCGATCACTTTTGCGATAGTTAGATCGATTGTATGCCCTTGTTTGATTGATTGAATGAAGTGAATTGTTTGCTTTTGCCTCATGTGCATATGGGTAGTGTTTTCCCTTTAGACCCCCTCTATTCTTAAATCTCATCTTTTCTAAACCCTCAGATGCCTCCGAGACGTGACCCCGGATTTACCTTTCCACCGGAGCTCACCCAGTTGATCCAGCAACAGAACACATTGATGCAGTTTCTAGTCCAGAATCAGAATCAGGGGAACAACAACAACAACCCACCACCACCACCACCACCTGTTGATCACTTAGCCCGTTTTCTTAGGCTGAATCCGCCGGTGTTTTCCAGTAGCACCGAGCCGATAGTAGCAGATGATTGGCTCCGCAAGACAGCTAGAGAGTTGACCACAGCAGGATGCACGGATGCGGAAAAGGCGAAGTTTGCCGCACATCAGCTTGAAGGACCCGTAGCATCATGGTGGGAGAATTTCACAGCCACTTTCCCTGTCGACACTGTCACGTGGGACCAGTTTCAGCAGGTTTTTCGAACAGCCCATGTTTCAGGAGGAGCTATGGCCATGAAGAAGCGAGAGTTTCGCAACTTGCGCCAAGGAGGACGGACAGTTGGCCAGTATGTGGAGGACTTTAGTAAACTAGCACGTTATGCCCCAGATGACGTTGCTACGGATGCAGCTAAGCAGGAGAAGTTTCTGGAAGGACTGAATGATGAGTTGAGCATGCAGTTGATGGTAGCAACCTTCAACAACTACCAGGAGTTGGTAGATCGTGCTCTCATGATTGAAGGGAAGCAGCAGCAGATTGAGAATCGCAAGAGGAAGTATGGACAAGGGAAGCACAATTCAGGAGCTCAGCAGAAGCCACGTTTTACCCCTAGACCGGGAGGACATTTTCAGCATACCCATGGAGGAGGTAGCTCGCACAATCACAATGGCACCAAGAATGGTAATGGGAATGGAGGAAGCAACGGCCAGAACCGCACCAACCCATCGACCCCAGCCAAGAGAGACCTGAGCCAAGTCACTTGTTTTAAGTGCCAGAAGAGCGGACATTATGCCAATGAATGTCCTGAATCACAGAATGGTAATGGCAATGGAAGCTCTGGGAAGAAGCCGAACCCTTTCAATAGGGGACAGGTGAACCACGTTAACGTGGAGGAGGTTGAAGAGCAGTCGGATGCAGTAATCAGTAAGTTTTTGGTTAAGTCATTTACTGCACTCGTTCTTTTCGATACTGGTGCATCGCATTCATACATATCAAGGGGATTTGTGGATAAGTATAACCTGCCCACCAAAGTTCTTAGAACACCTGTGTTAGTAAGATCACCAGGAGCGGAGTATATGGCTAGCCAAGGATGTTTTCAAGTGCCATTAAGTATAGGTAGGCATGTGTTCCCCTCGGATTTGATAATATTGGAATCACAAGGTTTGGATGTAATTCTGGGTATGGATTGGTTGTTGATGTATGGAGGAAACATCGATTGCGCCAGTAAGTCGATCTTGCTTACCACCCCAGAAGGGAGAAGGATCAAGTATGTATCCCGGCATGTGCCAAAGAGGACTCAAGTAAATTGTTTAACAGGAGTTGTGCAGGAGGAAGTACCAGTAGTGAAGGATTTCCCTGATGTATTTCCAGAAGAATTGCCAGGCATGCCACCGGATAGAGATATTGAGTTTTTGATTGAGCTTTTGCCAGGCACATGGCCAATATCAAAGAGACCATATAGGATGCCCGCAAAGGATTTGGTGGAGATTAAGAAGCAGATTAAGGAGTTACTGGATAAAGGATATATTCGCCCAAGTTCACCGCCTTGGGGATCGCCAGTACTTCTAGTGGAGAAGAAGGATGGATCGTTAAGGATGGTTGTTGATTATCGAGGATTGAATGAAGTAACCATCAAGAACAAGTACCCACTACCGATGATCAATGATCTGTTTGATCGATTGCAAGGAGCTAAGGTATTTTCCAAGATCGATCTGCGATCAGGATACCACCAGTTGAAGATTCGAGAACAGGATATACCTAATACGGCTTTTACCACCAGGTATGGGCTGTACGAGTATACCGTTATGTCATTTGGTCTGACTAACGCACCTGCATATTTTATGAACATGATGAACAAAGTGTTTATGGAGCTCTTGGATAAGTTTGTCGTAGTGCTCATTGATGATATCCTGGTTTACTCAAAGAATGAAGAGGTGTTGGGGAACGTAGCATAAATTCAAAATTTTCCTACGTGTCACCAAGATCTATCTATGGAGTCATCTAGCAACGAGGGAGGAGTGGATCTACATACCCTTGTAGATCGCGCGCGGAAGCGTTCAAGAGAACGGGGTTGATGGAGTCGTACTCGTCGTGATCCAAATCACCGATGATCCTAGCGCCGAACGGACGGCACCTCCGCGTTCAACACACGTATGGAGCAGCAACGTCTCCTCCTTCTTGATCCAGCAAGGGGGGAGGAGAGGTTGATGGAGATCCAGCAGCACGACGGCGTGGTGGTGGAAGTAGCGGGATTCCAACAGGGCTTCGCCAAGCGCTGCGGGAGGAGGGAGATGTGTCATGGGAGGGAGAGGGAGGGCCAGGGCTTAGGTCCGGCTACCCTCCCTTCTCCCCACTATATATAGGGCCAAGGGAGAGGGGGGGGGGGCGCAGCCTTGGCCCTTCCTCCAAGGAAGGGTGCGGCCAGGGAGGAGTCCATCCTCCCCAAGGCACCTAGGAGGTGCCTTCCCCCTTTAGGACTCTTTCTTTCCCTTATATCTTGGCGCATGGGCCTCTTGGGGCTGGTGCCCTTGGCCCATATAGGCCAAGGCGCACACCCCTACAGCCCATGTGGCCCCCCGGGGCAGGTGGACCCCCTTGGTGGACCCCCGGACCCCTTTCGGCACTCCCGGTACAATACCGATAATGCGCGAAACTTTTCCGGCGACCAAAACAAGACTTTCCATATATAAATATTTACCTCCGGACCATTCCGGAACTCCTCGTGACGTCCGGGATCTCATCCGGGACTCCGAACAACTTTCGGGTTACCGCATACTAATATCTCTATAACCCTAGCATCACCGAACCTTAAGTGTGTAGACCCTACGGGTTCAGGAGACATGCAGACATGACCGAGATGACTCTCCGGTCAATAACCAACATCGGGATCTGGATACCCATGTTGGCTCCCACATGTTCCACGATGATCTCATCAGATGAACCACGATGTCAAGGACTTAATCAATCCCGTATACAATTCCCTTTGTCTAGCGGTACGATACTTGCCCGAGATTCGATCGTCGGTATCCCGATACCTTGTTCAATCTCGTTACCGGCAAGTCTCTTTACTCGTTTCGTAACACATCATCCCGTGATCAACTCCTTGATCACATTGTGCACATTATGATGATGTCCTACCGAGTGGGCCCAGAGATACCTCTCCGTTTACACGGAGTGACAAATCCCAGTCTCGATTCGTGCCAACCCAACAGACACTTTCGGAGATACCTGTAGTGTACCTTTATAGCCACCCAGTTACGTTGTGACGTTTGGCACACCCAAAGCACTCCTACGGTATCCGGGAGTTGCACAATCTCATGGTCTAAGGAAATGATACTTGACATTAGAAAAGCTTTAGCATACGAACTACATGATCTTGTGTTAGGCTTAGGATTGGGTCTTTGTCCATCACATCATTCTCCTAATGATATGATCCCGTTATCAATGACATCCAATGTCCATGGTCAGGAAACCGTAACCATCTATTGATCAATGAGCTAGTCAACTAGAGGCTTACTAGGGACATGGTGTTGTCTATGTATCCACACATGTATCTGAGTTTCCTATCAATACAATTCCAGCATGGATAATAAACGATTATCATGAACAAGGAAATATAATAATAACTAATTTATTATTGCCTCTAGGGCATATTTCCAACAGTCTCCCACTTGCACTAGAGTCAATAATCCAGTTCACATCGATATGTGATTAACACTCAAGGTCACATCCCCATGTGACTAACACCCAAAGAGTTTACTAGAGTCAATAATCTAGTTCACATTACCATGTGATTAACACTCGACGAGTTCTGGGTTTGAACATGTTATGTTTGTGAGAGATGTTATAGTCAACGGGTCTGAATCTTTCAGATCCGTATGCACTTCGCAAATCTCTATGTCATCTTGTAGATGCAGCTACTACGCTATATTTGGAGCCATTTCAAATAACTGTTCTACTTGGAGCTATTCTAAATTGTTGCTCCATTATACGTATCCGGTATCTCTACTCAGAGCTATCCGGATAGGTGTTAAGCTTGCATCGACGTAACTCTTTACGTCGAACTCTCTATCACCTCCATAACCGAGAAACATATCCTTATTCCTCTAAGGATAATTTAGACCGCTATCTGGTGATCTACTCCTAGATTACCTTTGTACCCTCTTGCCAGATATGTGGCAAGGCACACATCAGGTGTGGTACTCAGCATGGCATACCGTATAGAGCCTATGACAAAAGCATAGGGGACGACCTTCGTCCTTCCTCTTTCTTCTGCCGTGGTCGAGCTTTAAGTCTTAACTTCATACCTTACAACTCAGGCAAGAACTCCTTCTTTGACTAGTCCATCTTGAACACCTTCAAGATCATGTCAAGGTATGTGCTCATTTGAAAGTACCATTAAGCGTTTTGATCTATCCTTATAGATCTTGATGCTCAATGTTCAAGTAGCTTAATCCAGGCTTTCATTGAAAAACACTTTCCAAATAACCCTATATGCTTTCCAGAAATTCTACATCATTTCTAATCAACAATATGTCAACATATATTTATCAGAAATTCTATAGTGCTCCCACTCACTTCTTTGGAAATACAAGTTTCTCATAAACTTTGTATACACCCAAAACTTTGATCATCTTATCAAAGCATACATTCCAACTCCGAGATGCTTACTCCAGTCCTTAGAAGGATTGCTGGAGCTTTGCATACTTATTAGCATCTTTCAGGATTAACAAAACCTTCCGGTTGTATCACATACAACCTTTCCTCAAAAATCGTCGAGGAAACAATGGTTTTTGGCATCCTATCTGCAAGATTTCACAAATAATGCAATAATTGCTAATATAATTCCAACAGACTCTTAGCATCGCTACGAGTGAGAAAGTCTCATCGCAGTCAACTCCTTGAACTTGTCGTAAAACATCTTAACGACAAGTCGAGCTTTCTTAATGGTGAAACCTACCATCATTGTCCGTCTTCCTTTTAAAATCCATATGTACCTAACAGCCTTACGACCATCAATTAGTTCTCCCAAAGTCTACACTTTGTTTTCATATATGGATCCTCTCTCGGATTATATGGCCTCGAGCCATTTTGGAATCCAGGCCCACCATCGCTTCTCCATAGCTCGTAGGTTCATTGTTGTCTAGCAACATGACTTCCAAGACAGGATTACGTACCACTCTGAAGTAGTACGCATCCTTTTCATCCCACGAGGTTTGGTAGTGACTTGATCTGAAGTTTCATGATCACTATCATAAGCTTACACTTCAATTGGTGTAGGTGCCATAGGAACAACTCCTGTGCCCTGCCACACACTAGTTGAAGAGACGGTTCAATAACCTCATCAAGTCTCCATCATCCTCCCACTCAATTCTTTCGAGAGAAAATTTTCCTCGAGAAAGGACCCGATTCTAGAAACAATCCCTTATTGCTTTCGGATCTGAGACAGGAGGTATACCCAACTGTTTTGGGTGTCCTATGAAGATGCATTTATCCGCTTTGGGTTCGAGCTTATCAGCCTGAAACTTTTTCACATAAGCGTCGCAGCCCCAAACTTCTAAGAAATGACAGCTTAGGTTTCTCTAAACCATAGTTCATATGGTGTCATCTCATCAGAATTACGTGGTGCCCTATTTAAAGTGAATGTGGTTGTCTTTAATGCCTAACCCATAAACTATCGTGGTAATTCGATAAGAGACATCATGGTATGCATCATATCCAATAGGGTGCAGTTATGATGTTCGGACACACCATCACACTATGGTGTTCCAGGCTGTATTAGTTGTGAAACAATTTCCACAATGTCTTAATTCTGTGCCAAACTCGTAATTCAGATATTCATCTCTATGATCATATCATAGATATTTTATCCTCTTGTCACGACGATCTTTCAACTTCACCCTGAAATTACTTGAACCTTTCAATAATTCAGACTCGTGATTCATCAAGTAAATATACTCAACATCTACTCAAATCATCTGTGAAGTAAGAACATAACGATATCCACTACATGCCTCAGCACTCATTGGATTGCACACATCAAAATGTATTACTTCCAACAAGTTGCTTTCTAGTTCCATTTTACTGAAAACGAGGCTTTCAGTCATCTTGCCCATGTGGTATGATTTGCATGTCTCAAGTGATTCAAAATCAAGTGAGTCCAAACGGTCCATTTGCATGGAGTTTCTTCATGCATATACACCAATAGACATGGTTCGCATGTCTCAAACCTTTCAAAACAAGTGAGCCCAAAGATCCATCAACATGGAGCTTCTTCATGCGTTTTATACCGATATGACTTACGTGGCAGTGCCACAAGTAGGTGGTACTATCATTACTATCTTTTGGCATGAACGTGTGTATCACTACGATCGAGATTCAATAAACCATTCATTTCAGGTGTAAGACCATTGAAGGTATTATTCAAATAAACAGAGTAACCATTATTCTCTTTAAATGAATAACCGTATTGCGATAGACATAATCCAATCATGTCTATGCTCAACGCAAACACCAATCTCGATGGTAGAGGGAGCGTACGATATTTGATCAACCTTGGAAATACTTCCAACACATATCGTCATCTCACCTTTAGCTAGTCTCCGTTTATTCCGTAGCTTTTATTTTGAGTTACTAACACTTAGCAACCGAACCAGTATCTAATACCCTGGTGCTACTAGGAGTACTAGTAAAGTACACATTAACATAATACATCCAATATACTTCTATCGACCTTGCCAGCCTTCTTATCTACCAAGTATCTAGGGTAATTCTGCTCCAGTGGCTGTTCCCTTTATTACAGAAGCACTTAGTCTCGGGTTTGGGTTCAACCTTGGGTTTCTTCACTAGAGCAGCAGCTGATTTGCCGTTTCATGAAGCATCCCTTTTTGCCCTTGCCCTTCTTGAAACTAGTGGTTTCACCAACCATCAACAATTGATGCTCCTTCTTGATCTCTACTTTTGTGGTGTCAAACATCGTGAATATCTCAAGGATCATCATATATGTCCCTGATATATTATAGTTCATCACGAATAACTGGAGTTTAGCACAGCTTTCCACCCGCAGACAGATGGATAGACTGAGAGAGTCAATCAGATTTTGGAGGATATGCTAAGAGCTTGTGCGCTAGATTACGGATCTAGCTGGGACGAGAATTTTCCGTATGCAGAGTTCTCTTACAACAACAGCTATCAATCCAGTTTGAAGATGGCCCCTTTCGAAGCCTTGTACGGAAGGAGGTGCAGGACCCCATTGTCTTGGGATGAAGTTGGAGACAGCCAGTTGTTTAGACCGGATCTGATAAAGGAGTCTGAACAGAAAGTGAAATTGATTCGCAATAGGCGCAAGGTAGCTCAATCCAGGCAGAAGAGTTATGCAGATTCTAAATGCAAGGAGACAGTTTACGAAGTCGGAGACCGAGTTTATCTTCGAGTATCACCACTTCGAGGAGTTAAGCGCTTTGGAGTTAAGGGAAAGTTAGTGCCACGTTTTGTAGGCCCATATAAAGTTTTGGAGTGTATGGGAGAAGTAGCCTATAAGTTGGAATTGCCCGAAGGATTGTCAGGAGTTCACGACGTGTTCCATGTATCCCAGTTGAAGAAGTGCCACACAGAGATGGCTGACATACCGCTGAGAGATACGGTACCACTGGAAGCAATTCTGTTGGACAGTGATTTGACCTATGAGGAGAAACCAGTTAAGATTCTAGAGTATGCCAGTCGAGTCACCCGCAGTAAGGTTATCAAGTTTTGCAAGGTTCAGTGGAGCCACCACACGGAGGATGAAGCCACCTGGGAACGAGAGGAAGATTTGCTGAAGGACCACCCTCACCTATTTTCTAGCCAACCCGAATCTCGAGGGCGAGATTCATCTTAAGGGGGGGGGTAGGTTTGTAACATCCCAAATTTTCAATTTGGAATGTTATACACTAGATCATCATTGCATGTCATATTTATTGCATTTTGGTTGATCCTAAAAATTTCACGCAACTCAAGGACACTCGGAGAGAGTTGGGGATTTCGTTATTTTCATATTGAGTTGTCTCAAATTTTGAAAATAGGATCATTTGATTTTATTTATTTTATCTTTAATTATTTCTATTATAAAAATTATGAGAGAGGGAATAAAATGACTTTCCCAAAATAAAGAAATATTGGGGATTTGATAAAAAAATCAAATAAGATTTTATTTGGTTTTATTTGCTATTTTATTTGAATTTAGGAAAAATGCGCGTTTTTCAAAATTGCATTTAGCCCCCAAATAAATGTTCATCCTGTGTGGCTTGATTTTAGAAGCCGGAGAAAATTTATTTCGGAATTTTTGGAGTCCGTTTAGTATTCCTTTTGTTTTTTTCCGAGCGTAATTATTTATTAAAAAAAGAGTCCGAACCGACCTTGGGCCCTAACCGGCCAGGACTCCGCCTGGCCGGGCCTTTTTATAGCGCCCCGAGGCCCGAGGCCAGCCCCAAGCCGCCCCGCCCCGAAACCCTAGGCCGCGCCGCCCGCACCGCCGCCGCCCGCCGCTGCCGTTCGCCGGAGTCGCCGGAGGTAGACCTCGCGCCGCTGGTTTTTTTAGAAAACCGATCGGTTTTCCATCGGTTTTGTTGGTTTTTTAGTTTTGGTTTTTTTAAATAGATCGGGTTTTCCGGTTTATTTAATTAGCGAGCGTTCGTCCGTTCGTTCGTTTTAATGAACGTTCGTCGTTTTTCTTTTTCTCGGATTAAATCCGCGGTTTTTCTGATCGCGATTTCTGATCCGATTTTCGTTTTAGTCTAACTTTCGCTCGTTTATCGGAATCAGGTGATTCAAGTGCCTGGAGTTTTGTCTCGAAACCCTCTTTCCGTTTAACCAACTCAAATAAGTTTTTGCCACTGTAAAAATTGCCTTAGATCCAGAATAGTAAACGAAGCCTGTTTCTTTTGCCATTTGTCTTTCGTTGCTTCGTCCGATTTGATATTTTTTCCCAACCGGAGTTCTTAAGTTGAACTTTCTGGTTAGATCTCTTATTTGAGTTTTACGTGTGCATTAGTTGAGTACTTATTGTATGCTTGTTTGTTTGCGATAGAGTACCCGGAGTGCGCCGCTTGCTACTTCAAATCGCTAGGTTTCCCGGATCATCAGCAAGGCAAGTAACACTTTGATCATGCTTTTCCCTCTACCTAGTTTTATTGCATTAGATCAATCCTCACACATTGCATGATTAGGATCTAATTAAATTTTGGGGTTGGGAAGTAGTTGAGGTAGTACCTATTACCTGTTATTATCAAACCTTTGGGAGTTACTTCTACGTTTGCTTATTATGCCAAGCTATGCTAGTAGACGTGGATTGGGTGAGTGTATACATGACAGATGTGAGATTGTTAATTAATGGTTTATTTAAGGTGGCAACTTAAACACACATCTGGGTGGATTGAGGCACCTGGGTATTCCAGCGATTGCCTGTTTTTCTTTTGGACCGCCACCCAGGCTCAAAGGGATCATGAGATTATTCATGCTAGAAACTTCCGTGTGCAGCTACAAGCTATTATGGGCTCTAGCATAGTTGTTTAAGTTGTGCGAACTCTTACAGTGGTAGACTAGCAGATGTAGGGGAAAGTAGGTGTAACGGTCTACCCGATAGTAAGGTGCTAGCGCTTCTGAAAGACTATGTATCGGTCATCCGTCTTCTCAAACACCAAGTAGTGTGAGAAACCAAACGGAGGAGATCGAGTCTTGTGGGGAAAAGTGCGCAAACCTCTGTAGAGTGTATAAACTAATCATGATTAGCCGTGTCCCCAGTTATGGATATCTTGAGTATCTAGTACCTGGATTATCATGTGAATCTCAACATGTTACTCTAAAATTAATTTTGTTGGGTTTTGTTTATTTATGATGCTTAATTGGGATTGAGAATGTTGTCAACCATTCTCAATGTTTAACAACTACCATGATAGTTAAGTAAAATTTATTCCTTTGCAGTAGGGAAAATTTGGCTTTACGCAAAACTGCAACCATAGAGCTTTCCACCAGCCAAATATGCATATAGAATAGCCTATTTCATTCCATTACTCTCTATGTGTTATTTTGCCAGCATATTCCATGTGCTGACCCGTTTCGGGCTGCAACGTTAATGTTGCAGACTTTTCAGACATGATTAAGGTGTTTTTAGGTCGTGGTTCTATACTCAATGATGCCGTTGGATTTGATGGACTCACTTATCTTCCAAGCCTTCCGCTGTTATCGTTATCAGATGGCCTTAAGCCATATTTATTGTAATAAGTTCTCTTTTGAGACACTCGATGTAATAAGTGTGTGATTGCTACTCTGTTATAAATCCTTCAAGTACTGTGTGGTGTCTGCATTACTGATCCAGGGATGACACCTGAGCAGAGAGATTGGACCGTTTGAGGTCTGGTCGCTACATGCTACTTCACCTATCTTTGTTACTGATAAGGATTATGAATTCTCTATTGATCCTGATATAATTACTTTGGTTGAATCTGATCCTTTTTATGGTTATGAATCTGAAACTGTTGTGGCACATCTTACTAAATTAAATGATATAGCCACCCTGTTCACTAATGATGAGAGAACTCGCTACTTGTATATCCTTAAAATATTTCTGTTCTCATTAAAGGGTGATGGTAAGATATGGTTTAATTCTCTTGATCCTGGTTGTGTGCGTAGTCCCCAGGATATGATTTATTACTTCTCTGCTAAATATTTCCCTGCTCATAAGAAACAAGCTGCCTTAAGGGATATATATATAATTTTGTGCAAATTGAAGTATAGAGTCTCCCACAAGCTTGGGGGAGGCTTCTCCAATTACTTAATGCTTTGCCTGATCACCCTCTTAAGAAAAATGAAATACTTGATATCTTTTATAATGGACTAACCGATGCTTCCAGAGATTACCTGGATAGTTGGGCTGGTTCTGTTTTCAGGGAAAGAACACCGGATGAAGCTGAAATTCTATTGAATAATATGTTGACAAATGAAAATAATTGGACACTTCTTGAGCCAGCTCCTGAGCCAACTCCCGAGCCTATTCCTAAACCAACTCCAAAGAAAAGAGGTGTTCTATTTCTCAGTCCTGAAGATATGCAAGAGGCAAAGAAATCTATGAAAGAAAAGGGTATTAAAGCTGAAGATGTTAAGAATTTACCTCTTATTTATGAAATACATGGTCTTAATTTATCGCCTGTTGAAGAAATATATGGTTTTAATCCATCACCTATTGAAGAAACACATGGTCTTGATAACCCGACACAGGTAGTAAAGGTAAATTCTCTCTATAGATATGATAAAGCCGAAATCCCTCCTACTAAGTTTTCTAGCCAATGTTTGGATGAGTTTGATAACTTTATGGTTAAGCAAGAAGACTTCAATGCTTATTTTGGTAGACAATTGAAACAAAATGCTTATATGATTGGACACTTGGGTGATTATATGTCTAGAGTTAAAGGTGAACTTAAACTCATTAGTAAACATGCTTCTGTGGTTACCACTCAAGTAGAACAAGTACTTAAAGCTCAAAATGATTTGCTCAATGAATTGAATAGTAAGAATAATGACTATGCTGTTAGAGTGGCTACTAGAACTGGTAAAATGACTCAGGAACCTTTGTGTCGTGAAGGCCACCCTAAAAGGA
Source organism: Triticum dicoccoides (assembly GCF_002162155.2). NCBI lineage: Eukaryota > Viridiplantae > Streptophyta > Magnoliopsida > Poales > Poaceae > Triticum > Triticum dicoccoides. The sequence goes on from NC_041388.1 coordinate 252,037,441, forward strand.
AGCAAAAGAAAAATGATAGGACTTTGCATGCTTCTAGTGAACCTGTTATTGACACACCTGAGAATCCCAATGATATTTCTATTTCTGATGCTGAAACACAATCTGGTAATGAACATGAACCTAGTAATAATGTTAATGATGATGTTCATATTGATGCTCAACCTAGTAATGACAATGAAGTAGAGATTGAACCTGCTATTGATCTTGATAACCCACAATCAAAGAATCAATGATATGATAAAAGAGACTTTGTTGCTAGGAAACACGGTAAGGAAAGAGGGCCTTGGGTTCAGAAACCCATGCCTTTTCCTCCTAAGCCATCCAAGAAAAAGGATGAGGATTTTGAGCGCTTTGCTGAAATGATTAGACCTATCTTTTGCGTATGCGTTTGACTGATATGCTTAAAATGAATCCTTATGCTAAGTACACGAAAGATATTGTTACTAATAAAAGAAAGATACCGGAAGCTGAAATTTCCACCATGCTTGCTAATTATACTTTTAAGGGTGGAATACCTAAGAAGCTAGGAGATCCAGGAGTACCAACTATACCATGCTCCATTAAAAGAAACTATGTTAAAACTGCTTTATGTGATCTTGGAGCCGGTGTTAGTGTTATGCCTCTCTCTTTATATCGTAGACTTGATTTGAATAAGTTGACACCTACTGAAATATATTTGCAAATGGCTGATAAATCAACTGCTATGCCTGTCGGTATTTGTGAGGATGTGCCTATTGTGGTTGCAAACGTTACTATTTTAACAGACTTTGTTATTCTTGATATTCCCGAGGACGATAGTATGTCTATTATTCTTGGAAGACCTTTTTGAATACTGCAGGGGCTGTTATTGATTGCACCAAAGGCAATGTCACTTTTCATGTTAATGGTAATGAGCATACGGCACACTTTCTGAGGAAACAACCTCAAGTCCACAGTATCAATTCTATTGGAAAAATTCCATCGATTATCTTTGGAGGTTTTGAATTTCCTCTTCCTACTGTCAAGAAGAAATATGATATTCTTATTGTTGGGGATGTGCATATCCCCGTTGACGTAACCTAGTGTCATTCGAAAATTCTCATGTTCCATGTTACTCGGAATGAGTTTGTTAACTAGACTTGATCAACCTTGTTAGTGGATTCCTTTTGATGAGCATGAGATGGATGAATTTAGAAAACACAACTCCCTGTACCCTCTTTTTACTTTCTGTTATTTATACTAAATAAAGCAAAATAGTAATTTCTGCCTGTTTTCTGAATTATTCATGCAATATAAAAATACCCCGAAAATAAAAGTTCTCCAAATGCCCTGAAATTTAAATATGATTTTTCTGGAATATTTGAGAATATCTGGCACTGAGAACACAGCAGGGGGAGCAAGCACCTGGCCACGAGGGTCCACGGTGCACCCACCCCCTGGGCGCGCCCCCTACCTCATGGGCCCACGATGGCTCCCCTCCACTTATTCCTGCACCCACACACTTCTTCTTCCTCCCAAAAAATCACCATCCAGCTCAAGCACGAGTTCTAGCTCATTTTGCTGCTATTTTCGATCTCCTTGCTCAAAGCACCTCTCACAAAACTGCTTTGGGGGATTGTTCCTTGGTATGTGACTCCTCCATTGGTCCAATTAGTTTTTGTTCTAGTGCTTTATTCATTGCAAATTTTTGCTGCCTAGGTGACCATGTTCTTGAGCTTGCATGTCAAATTTATATGGTTCCAAGTAGTTCTAATGCATGATATATGCTCTAGGCACTTGTAGGAGTAGTTGCTATCAATTTTGTTGAGTTTGGTTTACTTTTATTTAAAGTTACTAAAAAATTTGAAAAAAAATCAGAGAAAAAAATATGCTTAGGAAAATGTACCAAGGTGGTTCTTCAAGGAAACAAGGACCTAGGCTTGCAATGCGTGATGCTGATGATGAGCCACCAAGGGACGCTCCAGTGCTGCCTTGTGAATGGCCTTCAGAGGACTTCATGGATTGAGTAGGAATTAAGGAAGAATTTAATGCATATTTGCGTAACGCTGATCTTGGAGTTTCGAGGCAGAAAAGTGCCATTAGTACCACTATCTCACTAGTTCCTTTGTGAGGAGGTTTGAATTTTCATCTTCACATAATTCTCAAACTGTCCTGTTTGATCTTTATGGAAATTCTTATACTATGGACTTAGAGGACTTTACCACTGCTTGCAAACTTCCACAATGGGGTAGTGCTAGTGAACCTCGCAAATCTGAATTTAGAGATTTTCTTGCTAGTATAACTATGGGGGAATCTAGAGATATAGCACAAGCTACCATAGGGACCATTCATTTTCCTGCTATACATTATTTTGTTCCATTCATAGGTAGGTGCATAAATGGTAAAGATGAAGCATGTCATATGTGTGACCCTGACCTCAGTATTCTTAGGAGTGCTGTGTTAGGAGATAAATCTTATAATTTGGGAGCCATTATTGCACGTAGGTTGCATCATAATAGATTTAATGGAGATTTCTTTGGTGGAACTTATGCAACCCGTATAGCTAATTTTCTTGGTATAAGCATACGTGAGGATGACATTGAGTTGCCTCTTGCTTATTTGGATTATGAGGCTATGGTTCGTCATCATTTTGTTGAGAGGAACGATCAATTCCTCTAGTACCGACTAATCTTTGACAGACGACGCACCTATCATGTCGCTCTCCCTGCTTCTACTTTCTTTGACTTTCAGGCAAAAGGGAGATATTTTATAACCAGAGAGGAGGCGAAAGAGTATAAGAGGAGGGCTGAGATAGCTTGCCTCCAAGCTGCAGCCCACGATGCAATGACTGCTGCATCTCAGTACGACCCCAACTACAACTTTGGATGTCCGTCAGGCCATCCGTGGCATTAGACCAACTTAGGCCAAAAGTCTAAGCTTGGGGGAGTACGTATTTCCCACCGACATTACATTCATGTTCACACACTCATTGCTAGTTGTCGGTGCTCATACTTTTTCATTGTAATATCCATGCTAGTTTATTTCCTTTTTATGTTTTCTTCTTATGTGTTTGATAAACATTAAGAAAAACCAAAAAAATTAGTTGTAGCTTTTAGCTAGTTTTAATTTCTATGCTTGTAGTAGTAATTAAAAAGAAAACCCAAAAAGATTTCTTGTTCTTCTTTTGTTTGTTGGGTGTTCTCCCATGTAAATAGTTTTATTTATTTTCTTTTCTTTGGGGGTCGATAGGAGAAGACCTTAATTAAACTGTTAAAGTGGCTCTTATATGCATTATTGTTGATCTGACAAAAGAGCCCATATTGCCTTGTCTTCTCCTGTTTATTGAATACTTGTAGATTCTAGCTTAGTCCAATGCACATGCACTGTTATTATTATTCACATCATTCGGTCGTGCAAGGGAAAGGCAATTATGACGATATATGATGGACTGATTGAGATGGGAGAAGCTGATATGAACTCGACCTCCTTTTGTGTAAATATGATTAGTTCATCGTTCCTGATTCAGCCTATTATGAATAAACGTGTTTGCAATGACAATTAGAGATTATAGTTGCTTATGCCATGCTTAATTAGCTAGGAGCTTATAATGGTTTACCTTGCGTGCCAACATGCTATTAAAATGATTGTGATGTGGTATGATAGGGTGGTATCCTCTTTTGAACGATTCGAGTGGCTTGACTTGGCACATGTTCACGCATGTAGTTGAAACAAAATCAACATAGCCTCTACGATATTTATCTTCATGGTGCATTATATCCTACTCATGCTTGCATTCGGTGTTGATTAATTTTAATGCATGTTCATGACTGTTGTCGCTCTCTAGCTGGTCGCTTCCCAGTCTTTTTCTAGCCTTCACCTATACTAAGCGGGAATACTGCTTGTGCATCCAATCCCATAAACCCCAAAGTTGTTCCATATGAGTCCACCATACCTACCTATTTACGGTATCTACCTGCCGTTCCAAGTAAATTTGTATGTGCCAAACTCTAAACCTTCAAATGAACATTTTGTTTTGTATGCTCGAATAGCTCATGTATCAACCAGGGATGTCCGTATCTTCCATGTTAGGCGGGTTATTCTCAAGAGGAGTGGACTCCGCTCCTCACTCACGATAAAATGGCTGGTCACCGGGATGCCCAGTCCCATGCTTTATGCAAATCAAATCAAAATAATTGCAAACAAAACTCCCCCGGGACTGTTGTTAGTTGGAGGCACTCGTTGTTTCGAGCAAGCCATGGATTGATGCTTGTTGGTGGAGGGGGAGTATAAACTTTACTATTCTCTTTGGGAACCGCCTATAATGTGTGTAGCATGGAAGATATCGCCATCTCTTGGTTGTTATGTTGACAATGAAAGTATACCGCTCAAAATATTATTCACCTCTATTTCAAAATTGAGTTCTGGCACCTCTACAAATCCCTGCTTCCCTCTACGAAGGGCCTATCTATTTACTTTTATGTTGAGTCATCATCCTCTTATTAAAAAGCACCAGTTGGAGAGCACCGCTGTCATTTGCATTCATTAATGTTAGTTTACATTGAGTATGACTTGATTGGATCTCTTTTACCATGAATTACAATATCTAGTCAATCCTTGATCTTTAAAGGTTCTCTGCATTTATGTTTTGCGGACTCAGAAAGGGCTAGCGAGATACCATCTTGTTATATCATATTATGATTGTCTTGAGAAAGTGTTGTCATCCGAGAATTATTATTATTGCTCGCTAGTTGATTATGTCATTGATATGAGTAAACATGAGACCTAAGATTTATTGTGAATATGGTTAGTTCATAATCTTTGCTGAAAACTTGAATGCTGGCTTTACATATTTACAACATCAAGAGCAAACGGAGTTTGTAAAAGTTTTTCTTTATCACTTTCAGTTTGTCAACTGAATTGCTTAAGGACAAGCAAAGGTTTAAGCTTGGGGGAGTTGATACGTCTCCATCATATCTACTTTTCCAAACACCTTTGCCCTTGTTTTGGACTCTAACTTGCATGATTTGAATAGAATTAACCCGGACTGACGCTGTTTTCATCAGAATTGCCATGGTGTTATTTATGTGCAAAAACAAAATTTCTCAGAATGACCTAAAACTCCACTGAGATTATTTTTGGAAATAATAAAAAATATTGGCAAAGAATCAAGGCCAGGGGGCCACACCCTAGCCACGAGGGTGGGGGCGCGCCAGCCCCCCTGGGCGCGCCCCCTGCCTCATGGGCCCCCTGGAGCTCCATCGACCTCAACTCCAACTCCATATATTCATGTTCAGGGAGAAAAAAATAAAGGAGAAGGATTCATCACGTTTTACGATCCGGAGCCACTGCCAAGACCTAAACTCTCTCGGGAGGGCTGATCTGGAGTCCGTTCGGGGCTCCGGAGAGGGGAATCTGTTGCCATCGTCATCATCAACCTTCCTCCATCACCAATTTCATGATGCTCACGGCCGTGCATGAGTAATTCCATCGTAGGCTTGCTGGACGGTGATGGTTGGATGAGATTTATCATGTAATCGAGTTAGTTTTGTTAGGGTTTGATCCCTAGTATCCACTGTGTTCTGAGATTGATGTTGCTATGACTTTGCTATGCTTAATGCTTGTCACTAGGGCCCGAGTGCCATGATTTCAGATCTGAACCTATTATGTTTTCATGAATATATGTGAGTTATTGATCCTATCTTGCAAGTCTATACTCACCTACTATGTGTTATGATCCGGCAACCCCGAAGTGACAATAATCGGGACTACTCCCGGTGATGACCGTAGTTTGAGGATTTCATGTATTCACTATGTGTTAATGCTTTGGTCCGGTACTCTATTAAAAGGAGGCCTTAATATCCCTTAGTTTCCACTAGGACCCCGCTGCCACGGGAGGGTAGGACAAAAGATGTCATGCAAGTTCTTTTCCATAAGCACATATGACTATATTTGGAATACATGCCTACATTACATTGATGAATTGGAGCTAGTTCTGTGTCACCCTAGGTTATGACGGTTACATGATGAACCACATCCGGCATAATTCTCTATCACCGATCCATTGCCTACGAGCTTTCCATATATTGTTCTTCGCTTATTTACTTTTCCGTTGCTATTGTTATCATCACTACAAAACACCAAAAATATTACTTTTGCTACTGTTACTTCTGCTATTGTTACCACTACTATCATATTACTTTGCTACTAAATACTTTGCTGCAGATATTAAGTTATCCAGGTGTGGTTGAATTGACAACTCAGCTGCTAATACTTGAGAATATTCTTTGGCTCCCCTTGTGTAGAATCAATAAATTTGGGTTGAATACTCTACCCTCGAAAATTGTTGCGATCCCCTATACTTGTGGGTTATCAGCCCCGTAAAACTTGCAACAACAAAGTAGAGGACGTCTAACTTGTTTTTGCAGGGCATGTTGTGATGTGATATGGTAAAGACGTGATTATATAAATTGTTGTATGAGATGATCATGTTTGTTAACACAGTTATCGACAACAGGCAGGAGCCATATGGTTGTCGCTTTATTGTATGAAATGCAATCGCCATGTAATTGCTTTACCTTATCACTAAGCCGTAGCGATATTTGAAGGAAATATGCCCTACTGGCAATAATAAAGTTATTATTTATTTCCTTATTTCATGATAAATGTTTATTATTCATGCTAGAATTGTATTAACCGGAAACATAATACATGTGTGAATACATAGAAAAACAGAGTGTCACTAGTATGCCTCTACTTGACTAGCTCGTTGGTCAAAGATGGTTATGTTTCCTAACCATAGACATGAGTTGTCATTTGATAAACGGGATCACGTCATTAGGAGAATGATGTGATTGACTTGACCCATTCCGTTATCTTAGCACTTGATCGTTTTAGTTTACTGCTATTGCTTTCTTCATGACTTATACATGTTCCTATGACTATGAGATTATGCAACTCCCGATTACCGGAGGAACACTTTGTGTGCTACCAAACGTCACAACGTAACTGGGTGATTATAAAGGTGCTCTACAGGTGTCTCCGGTGGTACTTGTTGAGTTGGCATAGATCGAGATTAGGATTTGTCACTCCGATTGTCAGAGAGGTATCTCTGGGCCCTCTCGGTAATGCACATCACTATAAGCCTTGCAAGCAATACAACTAATGAGTTAGTTGCGGGATGATGCATTACGGAACGAGTAAAGAGACTTGCCGGTAATGAGATTGAGCTAGGTATTGAGATACCGACGATCGAATCTCGGGCAAGTAACATACTAATGACAAAGGGAACAACATATGTTGTTATGCGGTTTGACCGATAAAGATCTTCGTAGAATATGTAGGAGCCAATATGAGCATCCAGGTTCCGCTATTGGTTATTGACCAGAGACATGTCTCGGTCATGTCTACATAGTTCTTGAACCCGTAGGGTCCGCACGCTTAACATTCGGTGACGATCGGTATTATGAGTTTATGTGATGTGATGTACCGAAGGTAGTTCGGAGTCCCGGATGTGATCACAGACATGACGAGGAGTCTCTAAATGGTCGAGACATAAAGATTAATATATTGGATGACTATATTCGGATACCGGAAGTGTTCCGGGTGATTTCGGAGAAAACCGGAGTGCCGGAGGGTTACCGGACCCCCCCGGGAGAAGTAATGGGCCACATGGGCCTTAGTGGGGAGAGAGAGAGGGCCGGCCAGGGCAGGCCACGTGCCCCTCCCCCTCTGGTCCGAATTGGACTATGGAAGGGGGGCGGCGCCCCCCTTTCCTTCTCCCTCTCCTCCTTCCTTTCCCCCTCCTAGTAGGAGTAGGAAAGGGGAGTCCTACTCCTACTAGGAGGAGGACTCCTCCTCCTGGCGTGCCCTGCAAGGGCCGGCCGGCCTCCCCCTTTCTCCTTTATATACGGGGGCAGGGGGCACCCTAGGACACACAAGTTGATTGTTCCAAGCTGTGTGCGGTGCCCCCTCCACCATAATCCACCTCAATCATATCGTAGTGGTGCTTAGGCGAAGCCCTGCGTCGGTAGCAATATCATCACCGTCATCACACCGTCGTGTTGACGGAACTCTCTTGTGAAGCTCTGCTGGATCGGAGTTCATGGGACGTCATCGAGCTGAACGTGTGCTGAACTCGAAGGTGTCGTATGTTCGCTACTTGGATCAGTCGGATCATGAAGACGTACGACTACATCAACCGCGTTCTCATAACGCTTCTGCTTACGTGTGATCTTGCGTGCGCGTAGGAAAATTTTGAAATTACTACATTCCCCAACAGTGGTATCAGAGCCAGGTTTATGCGTAGATGTTATATGCACGAGTAGAACACAAGTGAGTTGTGGGCGATATAAGTCATACTGCTTACCAGCATGTCATACTTTGGTTCAGTGGTATTGTTGGATGAAGCGGCCCGGACCGACATTACGCGTACGCTTACGCGAGAGTGGTTCTACCGATGTGCTTTGCACACAGGTGGTTGGCGGGTGTCAGTTTCTCCAACTTTAGTTGAACCGAGTGTGACTACGCCCGATCCTTGTTGAAGGTTAAAACATCACTAACTTGATGAAATGTCATTGTGGTTTTGATGCGTAGGTAAGAACGGTTCTTGCTCAGCCCGTAGCAGCCACGTAAAACTTGCAACAACAAAGTAGAGGACGTCTAACTTGTTTTTGCAGGGCATGTTGTGATGTGATATGGTCAAGGCATGATGCTATATTTTATTGTATGAGATGATCATGTTTTGTAACGGAGTTATCGGCAACTGGTAGGAGCCATATGGTTGTCGCTTTATTGTATGCAATGCAGTCACCCTGTAATTGCTTTACTTTATCACTAAACGGTAGCAATAGTCGTACAAGCAATATTTGGTGAGACGACAACGATGCTATGATGGAGATCAAGGTGTCGCACCGGTGACGATGGTGATCATGACGGTGCTTTGGAGATAGAGATCAAAGGCACAAGATGATGATGGCCATATCATATCACTTATATTGATTGCATGTGATGTTATCCTTTATGCATCTTATTCTGCTTGATTGACGGTAGCATTATAAGATGATCTTGATGGAAATATGAGGCAATAATAAAGTTATTATTTATTTCCTTATATCATGATAAATGTTTATTATTCATGCTAGAATTGTATTAACCCGAAACATGATACATGTGTGAATACATAGACAAATAGAGTGTCACTAGTATGCCTCTACTTGAGTAGCTCGTTGATAAAAGATGGTTATGTTTCCTAGCCATAGACATGAGTTGTCATTTGATTAACGGGATCACATCATTAGCAGAATGATGTGATTGACTTGACCCATTCTGTTAGCTTAGCACCTGATCGTTTAGCATGTTACTATTGCTTTCTTCATGACTTATACATGTTCCTATGACTATGAGATTATGAAACTCCCGTTTACCGGAGGAACACTTTGTGTGGTACCAAACGTCACAATGTAACTTGGTGATTATAAAGGTGATTTATAGGTGTCTCCAAAGGTACTTGTTGAGTTAGCGTATTTCGAGATTAGGATTTGTCACTCCGATTGTCGGAGAGGTATCTCTGGGCCCACTCGGTAATGCACATCACTATTAGTCTTGGAAGCATTGTAACTAATGAGTTAGTTGCAGGATGATGTATTATGGAACGATTAAAGAGACTTGCCAGTAACGAGATTGAGCTAGGTATTGAGATACCGACGATCGAATCTCGGGCAAGTAACATACCAATGACAAAGGGAACAATGTATGTTGTTATGCGGTTTGACCGATAAAGATCTTCATAGAATATGTAGGAGCCAATATGAGCATCCAGGTTCCGCTATTGGTTATTGACGAGAGACATGTCTCGGTCCTGTCTACATAGTTCTCGAACCCGTAGGGTCCGCACGCTTAAAGTTCGGTGATGATCGGTATTATGAGTTTTTGTGTTTTGATGTATCGAAGGTAGTTCGGAGTCCCGAATATGATCACAGACATGACTAGGAGTCTCGAAATGGTCGAGACGCAAATATCGATATATTGGACGACTATATTCGGACACCGGAAGTGTTCCGGGTGATTTCGGAGAAAACCGGAGTGCCGGAGGGTTACCGGAACCCCCCCGGGAGAAATAATGGGCCTTATGGGCCTTAGTGTAGAGAGAGAGGTCTAGCCTAGGGCAGGCCATGTGCCCCTCCCCCTCTGGTC
>NC_041388.1:252047850-252094714 GCF_002162155.2 Triticum dicoccoides
CTCTCCCCCTTCCCTCCTAGTAGGAGTAGGAAAGAGGGGAGTCCTACTCCTACTAGGAGGACTCCTCCTCCTCCTGGCGCGTCATAGAGGGCCGGCCGGCCTCCCCCTTTCTCCTTTAAATACGAGGGCAGGGGCACCTCTAGACACACAAGTTGATCAGTTGATCTATTCCAGTCGTGTGCGATGCCCCCCACCATATTCCACCTCGGTTATATTGTAGCGGTGCTTAGGCGAAGCCCTGCGTCGGTAGCATCATCATCACCATCACCACGCCGTCGTGCTGACAAAACTCTCCTATGAAGCTTTGCTGGATCGGAGCTCGCAGGACGTCATCGAGTTGAACGTGTGCAGAACTCGGAGGTGCCGTGCGTTCGGTACTTGGATCGGTCGGATCGTGAAGACGTATGACTACATCAACCGCGTTGTGCTAACGCTTCTTGATATGACCAAGGTCCCTCTTGATATTGCCATGTATGATGTTAGTGTTGTTGATGTTCACAAGACTTTGTCGGGGGTCAACAGAATAAAGACTATGGATGTGTACGTGCCACGCTACATCAAGTTAAGTTACAAAGATGATCAGCTAGTAGTAAATGTCACGTGCATGCGCGTTGATGCGTTGCAGTTGATGTGCATAGCCAAGGAATAAAAATATGTCCTTGAGATACCTGGACCTGGACTATATGTGCATGGATCAGTATGACACCAAGGAAAAGAATATTTTAATTACTTTAGCAAGCCACGTTTAGGAGGAGACATGGCCGATTTGTTACGTCAAGGTCAAACCAAGAATATTATTTATATTTCTTTTCCTACCCAACAAGGAAAATACCAGTTTAAGGATTCCAATTATTTGGGAGATATCGAGTTTGAAGGATGTTGGATGGGGCCCACCAGCAAAAGAAGAGATCGAGCGGGCGCATGCACTAGAACTAGTAGATTTTATTCCTTGGATAGATATAAGTCGGTTTAGCATATACGTGTTACCTAGTACGTACCAAGGCTTGCTTTCCAAGTTAGTTAAGTTGTGGGGCTATTATATAAAGCCAGTTGAGTCCTTTGTAGAGGGTTAGGTTATGTTATGATGAATTAGACACCGTCGCGTGTTTCGGCCATCGGCCATTACCGAGTTTAGAGAAATCTTGTCAAAATCTCTATTGGCGTGTGAGTTTCCGCGACGCGTTGCGTAGGAGATTACAAGCTGAGCCTATACGGTTCGTCCATGTTATTCTTTCGGATCGAGGGGTTGGCGTGTTGTTTTTGCGAGGTTTGTGAACATCTTCATAAACCCGCATCTAGTTCTTGCTGCGATGGAGTTTTGTGCCATGAAAGATCGGGCCAACAATGGATCGACCCTCGCCTCGAGGGTACACTCCTCATCAACTGGTATCAGAGACCAGCGTTTCTCATGAGACTTTGGAGGAGACGGCCGGTGCGTCGTCACCAAGGAGCTACTGGAGGTTATCTCGCGACTTTTTGCTAGAGGAGAAAGGATATGGTTCTGAACTTTTTCACACCTATTGTAAAGTGGGGGAGAAAGTTTGCGCCATGACGATCGACGACGACAGTTTGATCAACGCAGTTGGTATCAACATGGTGGAGAAGTTGGAGCTATTGATGAACACTAGTGCAGAACCGGGGAATAGCACCGGTTCGTAAGGCCCTTTAGTGCCGGTTCCATAACTAGCACTAAAGTGTGGTCACTAAAGGCCCCCCTTTAGTACCGGTTCAGCATGAACCGGTGCTAAAGGGCAACCACGTGGCACGAGCCAGCTCCAGGGGCCGGGAGCCCTTTAGTACCAGTTGGTAACACCAACCAGTACTAAAATGTTTGGGGTTTTTTTGGTTTTATGATTTCTTTTTCATTTAATTTTGTGTTTTCCATTTTAATTCTTTTTCGTTTGCTGGTATTTTACGATACTACACATTGTACACGTTATGCATATATATATAAATAGAATTTCTAGTAGAACCAATCATATATATATCATCAATGTCTCACAAACCACCATATTAATTCACACATACACACATGTATAGCTATATACAATTTCTCCTACATATGCATGTTGCCTTCGGAGCCAGTGGCATTAGCCTAATTGGTGCCTTCGGAGCACGATGACAATTGGAAGTGGTTCATGACCTGGTCGATGGGGGCGGTAGCGGGTAATAGTATTCTCCCTTCGGATTTATGACCTGGTCGAGCAAAAATCCCGCTATTTCCTCTTGAAGTGCTTCTACGCGCTCCATTTCTAGGAGCTTGTCTCGCACCTCTTTGAACTGTTAAGAAGGAGATCAATATGCATGTGTATTAGTTGTGTGACTAGATATCGATAATGGTGTAAAAATTGTGAATAGTGTTCTGACAAGCGTACCCATTCCTGTCTTTGAGATTTGCTCCTTTCGGACGCCATCATGCGAATGTTCTCGCAAACGCAGAATGCACACAGATCAGTCCCCTGCGCCTGCTTCAGGGCCTTTATTACGAGAATGGAGTTTAATTTGATCAGATAATAATTAATCAAGCATGATAATTAAAGAGATGACAGCTAGCTAGCTAGTACTACTTAATTACTTACCTTGGGTCGAAACCATTTCAGCTGTCGTTTCCATTCGCCTTCCGTGACGCCGATGAACCTTGCCCAAGCCCTGCCCGCCGACAAAGAAAATGAATAAAGGGGTTATTAAATAGTTCATATCATGAAATGACGAACTAAATAGGCCGAGATATATAGTTAATAATGATTGAAATTACCTGTTGACTATCCCAAACAAGATGTTATAGTCACTGTTTGCTTTGAGTAGTGAGTCCAGTATTTGAACTGTTCCAGTGTCAACTTTAATGATACACAAGATCCAGTGAAATCTACATGCACACACGTTTGCATGTCTTAATTAAGCGGACATATGTAAGCAAAAACATGTAGCTAGCTAGTAGGCAAAAACAGAGAATTTGTAGTACAAGAAAGTGTGACTCACTAGAAGTTGTAAGGAAGTAGTATATCTTCATTGTATTTGAGGCGCTTCAAGAACTCTAGCATGCTGTCCTCTACCTGCTTTTCATAATGCTTGTTTCTTTTCCATGTGTATTCATTAACGGTGTTTGGGTCAATGAACCCAATGCCATAGCGTCCACCTTTTCTCATTTCATACATCTTCATCCTACATAACACCACATAAAAGAATATAGTGAGGATAATTACAGGTAATGATTGATCAAAAGGATCACTACAGCTAGCTTGAGACTTAAATTACATAAAGAAATCACTTACAGACAATAGCAACTGACGATAGATTTGTCGAGTGCGTCTTGATTGTATAACTGAAACAGTTCAGAATACTCAATGGTCACAGCATTCTCATGGTAGTAATGATCCTTCTTGACTTGCACCATGAGGGACTCTCGATCAGATCTCTTGGTAATGTCCATGTACCATTGATGCAATTCATACATTCTCGTTGGGAGCTTCTTGACCTCTTCTGGCTTGACCAAAGGTTGGCCCCGGGCATATTTCCGTTTTATTTCCTCCTTTGTAAGCACAGGCATGTCCTCGATCTCGAGGAGTTGTCCAACAGTGATGTTGAGAGTTTCAGCCTGCATTATATGCTCCTGGGTTATTACAACATCGCCCACCTCGAGAACGTAAACTGTTTGCCCACAATAATATTGGGCACGCGTACTGTCACGTGTTGTTCGCGGCACAACAAGCGGGGGGATCGATTGCGCCGCCTGTTCTCCCAGCTGGGCAACGGTTTTCCCGCATTTTTTGACAGCTGCTTGTTGTTTGCTCGAGCTCGAGCTCGCCTTCTTCTGTAGACGTTGTTGATGTAACTTCCTGATGTGGCGCTCATAGTCTGTGTCAACAGGCTTAGGAGCTGGTGGTTGAGCCATATGAATGAAGTGGTCAACTACTTCCACAGGCACTTTCTCCCTTGGCGGCGGTGGCGGTTTCGGTCCAAAATGGGCGTCGACTTCTGCCCGCACTATGGCATTGGTTTGCTCCTCGGTCCTGTCGTAATCCCTCTCAGGAAGAGGAGTAGTGAGGTTTGGACCATATTTATATTGCTTGCCTCCGCCTGTACTTCCTGTACTATGACCTCGACTCGTACCGCTACGCACCATAGCTGCGGGGTGTCTCTTCTACGATTGCTGAGGCGGCGGAGACGGCTGACGGGGCTGAGTTGGACGAGGAGGAGTGGCCTGAAGCTGTGCCGGACTTGCAGTGGCCTGAGGTTGTGCCGGACTTGGAGGAGGAGTGGACGTCTGACGCTGTGTCGGACTTGGAGGAGGAATGGCCTGACACTTTGCCGGACTTGGAGGAGGAGGAGTGGCCTCACACGTTGGTGGACTTGGAGGAGCGGGAGTCTGCTGACTCGGTGGCGGACTTCGACGAGGAGTCGGGTGACGCAGTGTCGGTGGCCTTCGAAAGATGATGCAATCCTTTCTCCATAGGATGATACGATGTTTGGCATCTCCGAGTGTGTGCTCCTCATCACCTCCAGGAATGTCAAGCTCTAGCCCCGAATATTGGTCCACCACCTCATCAACCACGACACGAGAATAGCCTACTGGAATCGGGTTGCAATGGAAGGTTGCATCGGGGGAATTTGTATAAGCAACGCCGTCCGCCACCTTCAAGGATATGTTCTTAATTTTGAAGTGTAGCTCGCAGTTAGTGTTCTCTGCGATATCATCCACGGGGTATCTATCCAGCATTGCGTCAAACGGGGCGGAACCCATGCTGCTTCTCGGCATGGATGGGGCGATGGTATCCAATGCTGGATCATCCGCTAGCTGCTGCAGCTGCTGAGACCCCCTTTGCTGGCTAAGTGAGTCGATCTGCTCCTGCTGCCGCTGGAATTTGATTGCCAAGTCCGCGTGCGCTGATTCTAGGCCTTGAAGGCGTTCATAGTCGAGCTTCCTCTGCTCCTCCTCCATCTTCTTCTTCTTCTCCTCCGCAATCTTCTTTCTCGCACGGGTTCTGTAGTCGGCATTCCAGTCCGAAAACCCCTCATACCACAGAATAGCGCCCATGCCTCGTGTTCTTCCCGGGTGTTCAGGATTTCCCAGGGCACGCGTAAGCTCGTCGTTCTCTCTGTTGGGCTCGAACAACCCGGATCGAGCCTCTTCTATTGCAACAAGTAGCTTATCTTCGGCTCCGTGCAGACATGCCTTCTTGGAAACTTTGCCTGTCTTCGAGTCCAACTCCCCCCCATGCGCATAGAACCAAGTCCTGCACCTAGGGGCCAGCTTAATGTTTTTGGAGTGACACTTGCATCCATCATCTCTTTCTCAGACTTATCCCACTTAGGCATTCCCACCGCATAGCCACCTAGCCCCAGCTTATGGAACTTATCCTTTTTTACGGCATTGGCCTTGTTTATTCTTGACCGTTCCTTAGATAATTCTGAATCCTTGAATTTCACGAAATCGTCCCAATGAGCACTTTGATTCTCTAGTGTTCCCTCGAATACTGGAGTCTTCCTTCCTCCCTTGATGTACTTGTCCCATTCACGATTCTTGTGGTTCTTGAATGCAACCGCCATCTTCCTAAGAGCAGCGTCCTTGACTTTCTGCACATCTGCTTCTGTGAAATGATCTGGTAGGGAGAAATGTTCCATGAGAGTATCCCAAAGTAGACTTTTTTGTCTGTCGTCGACAAAAGTAAGATCTGGACGTGGCTTTACTGGCTCTCTCCATTCTTGAAGGGAGATCGGGAGTTGGTCCTTCACAAGAACTGCGCACTGACGAACGAACTTGTCCACAATCTTCTTAGGCGCTAATGGTTCGCCATTAGGTTTGATTGCCTCGATATTATACTTTACGCCCTCCTTCAACTTTTTGTTCGGGCCTCGTTTTGTCCTGTTGCCTGAAGATTTGCTCGATCCGGATGGCTGAAAGAAGAAAGATCGATTCGTTAATATATCTTCAACTCATTTAAAACATGTGATGATCACCAGATGCCTGCTTATATAAATATATATACCTCTCCGGTGTTGTCATAATCGTAGTTCATGACTTCATCAATTCGGTCATCGCGATCGAATATCATATCACCCTCTCCGGTGTTGTTTAGAAATTCGGAGCCGTCATAATCTTCTTCATTCTGATCATCATCTGGCCCGCGTATTATATCGAACATGGTCTGTTCTCCCTCTCTGTTGGTATTGTCCGCCATAGCTTTTATTTAACTATGCCAAAAGAAATATAAAACAATTTAGTATTCAAATTACATCGTCTCGAATAATAGATATAATCTCGAATACATCGTCTCGAATAATAGATATAATCTCGAATACATTGTCTCAAATAATAGATATAATCTCGAATACATCGTCTCGAATAATAGATATAATCTCGAATACATCATCTCGAATAATATATAATCTCGAATACATCGTCTTGAATATTATATATTGAGTACATCACTGGCTAGGTAGCTAATAAAGATCGAATACTACAGAAGAATCTAGGACACTCGCGGTTCCTGCGGCGCGGGCGGTGGACACCCAAAGAGAAGGAACCCTCACAGGATCATAGCTGAAGTGAGATCCCTGAAGAAACTGCCAGGTATTGGAGAACCTGCCGCCCTCTAACGCAACCATGTAGCGATGGACGTGCTCGTCCTCCTCCCTGACACGGCGACGTACCACCTCCGGTGGGGCCGGCTCCCTCCGCATCGAAACTGGCCCACGCGAACGCCACCAAATGAGATCAGGGTCGACGACGGGACCCGGGGCCGGGTTCCTCATCAAGTGGCGCGCCCCTCCAGGCAGCACCTCCCAGTGCCAGCCCGGTGGAGCCTAGTCCCGGACATGGGTCAGTCGGACATCGTCGCGGACGGGTCGACGGCGAGGATGCGGGTCGGGCATCGTCGTGAACAAATACTAGCTATATGCCTGCAAAAAGTAACATTTTTTAATGATTGGATTTTGATAACTAAAATTTCTAACATTTCAATATAACTAACATTTCTAATATTTCTAGAACTAAAAAAAGAGAAAAATTTCTAACTTTTTTATAACTATTTCTATAACTAAAAAACAGAAAAGTTTCTAACAATTCTAACTTTTTTATAACTATTTCTATAACTAAAAAACAGAAAATTTTCTAACAATTCTAACATTTCTAACTATTCTAACAATTCTAACATTTCTAACAATTTCTAAAAAACAAAAAAAATTCTAACAATTCTAACTTTTTTATAACTATTTCTATAACTAAAAAACAGAAAAATTTCTAACAATTCTAACATTTCTAACTATTCTAACAATTCTAACATTTCTAACTATTCTAACAATTCTAACATTTCTAACTATTTCTAAAAAATAGAAAAATTTCGAACAATTTCTAAAAAACAGAAAAATTTCTAACTATTTGTATAACTAAAAAACAAAAAATGTATGTATGTGTGTGTGTGTGCGCGCTCACCGGCGAGGCGAGAGGTGACGGGGGGTGGCGACGGGGACGGCGACGGGCGCGGCGACGACGGGGATGACGACGACGGGGACAGGGATGGGGCGGCGATGACGGGGACAAGGACGTACGGGCCGGGGCGGCGACGACGACGGGGACGTACGGGGCGGCGACGACGGGGACGGGGACGACGCGGGACGGGCCGGGACGAGGCGGCGGTGACGACGGGGACGACGGGGACGGGGACGATGGGGCGGCGATGACGGGGACGGGGCGGCGACGGGGGCGGCGACGAGGGATGGAGACATATGGGGGCGCGATGGGCGACGGTGCAGAGGAGAAGAAGCAGATGATAAACTGAAATTTTCGTAAGTGTTGTTTATATAGGAGGGGCCTTTAGTACCGGTTGGAGCCACCAACCAGTACTAAAGGCCTGTTTTGGCCAGGCCAAGCGGCGGGAAGTGACCCCCTTTAGTATCGGGTGGTGGCTCCAACCGGTACTAAAGGCCCCCCCTTTAGTACCGGTTGGTGCCACGACCCGGTACTAAAGGTCGTGCGCTGGCGCAGGTGCGGTGCGGCAAGTTTAGTCCCACCTCGCTAGCCGAGGGGCGACCACACTGGTTTATAAACCCCCGTGCGGTAGCTCTCTCGAGCTCCTCTCCAAAGTAGGCCTACTGGGCCTACATGTTCTGTGCTGCCCTGTTGGCCTACTGGGCCTTTGCGGGCCTGCATCCTGGCCCAACAACAGGTTGGGTTTTTAGTCGTATGCCGGCTGCTTTGGCCTAGTAGGCGGGTTTTTATTTTTTATTATTTTTTTGCTTTATTTATTTTTGAGTTTTTTTTGTGTATTTAGAGTTTCTTTGTGAATATTTTTGCTTTAGGTACAAAAAATTACAAACTTTCTGTTAGTGCCCGTAGTTTTCAAATTTGAATAGTTTAAATTTTGAATTATTTGAAATTAGTGTGAATCACTAGTTTGTGAATAACTTAACTTTAAAAATCAGTAAAGGCATGAAAGAATTTGTTTGCACATAAAATTTCTTCGCGTTTCAAATGCCAAAACACATAATTAACTACCCTAACTATTACAGAGATTCCCTTCTGGGTGTGAAACACAGAAGAAAGTGATGATAGTGAAGCCGATCACATCCCAGATCTTTGGGTGTGAAACTTTTTCTTCGCGTGTGTCCCTTTGCGCCGTAACCATGGAAAATCTTCATCATTTAACGGGATGCTCGGGTCAATATTCACTGTGAATGGAGCAATTTTATCAAACTTTTCATAATCTTCTGACTTGTCTGTCTTGTCATCCACTCCCACGATGTTTCTCTTCCCAGAAAGAACTATGTGCCGCTTTGGCTCATCGTACGATGCATTTACTTCCTTATCTTTTCTTTTTCTTGGCTTGGTAGACATGTCCTTCACATAGAAAACCTGTGCCACATCATTGGCTAGGATGAATGGTTCGTCTGCATACACAAGATTGTTGAGATCCACTGTTGTCATTTCGTACTGCGGGTCTTCCGTTACCCCGCCTCGTGTCATATTGACCCATTTGCACCGAAAAAAGGGACCTTCAAACCACGTCGATAGTCAAGTTCCCATACGTCCTGTATATAACCATAATATGTTTCCTTTCCCGTCTTGGTTTCTGCATCAAAGCGGACACCACTATTTTGGTTGGTGCTCTTCTTATCTTGGGCGATCGTGTAAAATGTATTACCATTTATCTCGTACCCTTTGAAAGTCATTATATTAGAAGATGGTAACTGGGACAGCAAGTACAGGTCATCTTCAATAGAGGTGTCATGCATGGTACGTGTCTGCAACCAGCTAGCGAAACTCCTGGTTTGTTCACGTGTAATCCAGTCATCAGACCGCTCCGGGTGTTTGGAGCGTAGCAAAATTCTTGTGTTCATCCATATACGGAGCCACCAAGGCGGAATTCTGTAGAACTGTGTAGTGTGCTTCAATGAGAGAATGTCCGTCCATACATATTATTTGTTCCTCTCCTAGTGTGCCTTTTCCATCCAGTCTACCCTTATGCCGCGATTCAGGAACACCAATCGGCTTAAGGTCAGGAATAAAGTCAATACAAAACTCAATGACCTCCTCATTTTGATGGCCCTTGGAGATGCTTCCTTCTGGCCTAGCACGGTTATGAACATATTTCTTTAAGACTCCCATGAACCTCTCAAAGGGGAACATATTGTGTAGAAATACAGGACCCAAAACGTTAATCTCTTCGCATAGGTGAACTAGGACGTGCGTCATGATGTTGAAGAAGGATGGTGGGAACACCAACTTGAAACTGACAAGACATTGCACCAAATCATTCTCTAACCTTGGTATGATTTCTGGATCGATTACCTTCTGAGAGATTGCATTGAGAAATGCACATAGCTTCACAATGGCTAATCGAACGTTTTCCGGTAGAAGCCCCCTCAATGCAACCGGAAGGAGTTGCGTCATAATCACGTGGCAGTCATGAGACTTTAGGTTCTGGAATTTTTTCTCTGCCATGTTTATTATTCCCTTTATATTCGACGAGAAGCCAGACGGTACCTTAATACTGAGCAGGCATTCAAAGAAGATTTCCTTCTCTTCTTTGGTAAGAGCGTAGCTTGCATGACCCTGATGTATGCCGTCTTTTCCGTGCATATGTTGCTGGTCCTCTCGTGCCTCAGGTGTATCTTTTGTCTTCCCATACACGCCCAAGAGGCCAAGCAGGGTCACACAAAGATTCTTCGTCACGTGCATCACGTCGATTGCGGAGTGGACCTCTAGGTCTTTCCAATAGGGCAGGTCCCAAAATATAGATTTCTTCTTCCACATGGGTGCGCGTCCGTCAGCGTCATTCAGAACAGGTTGTCCACCAGGACCCTTTCCAAAGACCACCTTCAAATCCTTGACCATATCATGTACATCAGCAGCAGTATGGTGGCGAGGCTTCGTCCAGTGATCCGCCTCACCTTTGAAATGCTTGCCTTTCTTTCTTACGGGATGCCTGCTCGGAAGAAATCGACGATGTCCCAGGTACACATTCTTCTTACAATTAGCCAAATATATACTGTCGGTATCGTCCAAACAGTGCGTGCATGCGCGGTATCCCTTGTTTGTCTGTCCTGAAAGGTTACTGAGAGCAGGCCAATCATTGATGGTCATGAACAGCAACGCCTTTAGGTCAAATTCTTCCCCCATGTGCTCATCCCACGCACGTACACTTGTTCCATTCCACAGTTGTAAGAGTTCTTCAACTAATGGCCTTAGGTACACATCAATGTCGTTGCCGGGTTGCTTAGGGCCTTGGATGAGCACTGGCATCATAATGAACTTCCGCTTCATGCACAACCAAGGAGGAAGGTTATACAAACATAGAGTCACAGGCCAGGTGCTATGGTTGCTGCTCTGCTCCCCAAAAGGATTAATGCCATCTGCGCTTAGACCAAACCATACGCTCCTTGCGTCATCTGCAAACTCCTTCCCGTACTTTCTTTTGATTTTTCTCCACTGCGACCCGTCAGCGGGTACTCTCAACTTTCCGTCTTTCTTACGGTCTTCTCAGTGCCATCGCATCGCCTTGGCATGCTCTTTTTTTTGGAACAAACATTTCAACCGTGGTATTATAGGAGCATACCACATCACTTTGGCAGGAATCTTCTTCCTGGGGCGCTCGCCCTCGACATCACCAGGGTCATCACGGCTGATCTTATAGCGCAATGCACCACATACCGGGCAAGCGTTCAAATCCTCGTACTCACCGCGGTAGAGGATGCAATCATTAGGGCATGCATGTATCTTCTGCACCTCTAACCCTAGAGGGCAGACAGCCTTCTTTGCTTCGTACGTACTCTCGGGCAATTCGTTGTCCTTTGGAAGCATATCCTTTATCATTACCAACAACTTTCCAAATCCCTTGTCAGATACACCATTCTCTGCCTTCCATTGCAGCAATTCCAGTGTGGTGCCCAGCTTTTTCTTGTCACCTACGCAATTCGGGTACAACAATTTTTTGTGATCCTCTAACATGCGCTGCAACTTCTTCTTCTCCAAATCACTTGCGCAGTTTCTCTTTGCATCGGCAATGGCCCGACCTAGATCATCAACGGGCTCATCTGATGCCTCTTCTTCAGCTTCTTCCCGCATTGCCGGCTCAGCTTCTTCCCGCATTACCGGCTCAGCTTCTTCCCCCATTGTTGTATCATCGTATTCAGGGAACCCATGACCAGGATAGCTGTCGTCGTCCTCTTCTTCTTCATTGTCTTCCATCATAACCCCTCTTTCTCCGTACTTGGTCCAAACATTATAGTGGGGCATGAAACCAGACTTAAACAGGTGGACGTGAATGGTTCTTGACATAGAGTAATTGTGACCATTCTTACAACGAGCACATGGACAAGGCATAAAACCATCCGCCCGCTTGTTTGCCTCAGTCGCAAGCAGAAAAGTATGCACGCCCTCAACGAACTGGGGAGAGCATCGGTCATCGTACATCCATTGCCGGCTCATCTTCATTACACAACACCGAATAGACCAAATTAATACAAGTTCATACATAAAGTTCATACAACACTTAAATGCAACAAACAAATAACTCTCTAGGTAAAGCATTTAAATGCAACAACAAATACGATCAAGATCGCAACTAAGGTAACAATGGATCCAATAGCATAATGATACCAAGCCTCACTATCGATGGCATATTTTCTAATCTTTCTAATCTTCAAGCGCATTTTCTCCATCTTGATCTTGTGATCATCGACGACATCGGCAACATGCAACTCCAATTCCATCTTCTCCCCCTCAATTCTTTTCAATTTTTCTTTCAAGTACTCGTTTTCTCTTTCAACTAAATTTAACCTCTCGACAATAGGGTCGGTTGGAATTTCCGGTTCACATACCTCCTAGAAAAAATTTCTATGTCAACTTGATGGGCATAATTTGTCATAAACACGAAATGCAACTAGTTTTAAAAGAGAATATATATACCACATCCGAATCATAACAAGGACGAGGGCCGACAGGGATGGATATCAAAACCATGGCACTATATGTATAACAAACAATGTACGGGTAAGATAATTATACGAGTAACTATATATCCAAATCACACAAACATCAATTTTTATATAAAATTTCATGAACAAGAGGCTCACCACAAGGTGGTGCCGGCGACGGGACGGTGCGGGCGATCGACCGTGGTTACGACGGAGATTTAGAAGGCACTAAGTAAACCACACCTACATATGCAAACTAAGTCTTATTTTTGACCTCAAATTGCATATAAATCAAATACTAGCACACACACACACACACACACACACACACACACACACACACACACACACATATATATATATCCTCCCAAATTACTAAACTCCCAAATTAATCACTATATAAAGCATTGCAAGAGCTAATCTAGCAATAAGAGATGAAAGGACAAAGTTGCTAACTATATAAAGCACCTGCCACCACTCTCATTAGTACCGGTTTGTGGCACGAACCGGTGCTAAAGGTTCACCACGAACCGGTACTAATGAAAGCGGCCCGGCTAGCCGTTGGAACCGGCACTAATGTATACATTAGTGCCGTCTCAAATACAACCAGCACTAATGTGCTTCACGTTTGACCCTTTTTCTACTAGTGGAAACCACATCCACGACCGTACTCACTAAGGGGGTGCTATGACAAGCTCGACATCACGCACCAAACTACGGTGCCATTTTCAGTTGGCCAATTTACTAGTGAGGTTTTGTGCGATGTAACTCCGACACCAATGATTTCGTGCCATATGCTGCTGGGAGAGCCATGGTACAAGAAAAACAATGCTACACATGACTATCTTGTCAACACCTACACCGTCGAACGGGATGCAAAATATGTTCTGATGACCATGGAAAAGAAGAAGTTCTAGACTTGGCGGAAAGAACGAATGGAGAAGATGAAGGAGCAAGAAAAAGCAAATAAGGTGGGTAAAGCTACAGAATTTTTTTCTGTGTACGCACAGCCGACAGAACAAGTTGTTGCTATAGAGATCGACTCGAAACCGAGGACGGTATTGTTTCAAGGGGGAGAGGATGATATGACCAAGGTCCCTCTTGATATTGCCATGTCTAATGTTAGTGTTGTTGATGTTCACAAGACTTTGTCGGGGGTCAACAGACTAAAGACTATGGATGTGTACGTGCCACGCTACATCATGTTAAGTTACAAAGATGATCAGCTAGTAGTAAATGTCACGTGCATGCGCGTTGATACGTTGCAGATGATGTGCATAGCCGAGGAAGAAAAATGTGTCCTTGAGATACCTAGACCTGGACTATATGTGCATGGATCAGTACGACACCAAGGAAAAGAATATTTTAATTACTTTAGCAAGCCACGTTTAGGAGGAGACATGGCCGATTTGTTACGTCAAGGTCAAACCAAGAATATTATTTATATTTCTTTTCCTACCCAACAAGGAAAATACCAGTTTAAGGATTCCAATTATTTGGGAGATATCGAGTTTGAAGGATGTTGGATGGGACCCACCAGCAAAAGAAGAGATCGAGCGGACGCATGCACTAGAACTAGTAGATTTTCTTCCTTGGATAGATATAAGTCGGTTTAGCATATACGTGTTACCTAGTACATATCAAGGCTTGCTTTCCAAGTTAGTTAAGTTGTGGGGCTATTATATAAAGCCAGTTGAGTCCTTTGTAGAGGGTTAGGTTATGTTATGATGAATTAGACACCGTCGCGTGTTTCGGTTGTCGGCCATTACCGAGTTTAGAGAAATCTTGTCAAAATCTCTATTGGCGTGTGAGTTTCTGCGACACATTGCGTAGGAGATTACAAGCTAAGCCTATACGGTTCATCCACGTTATTCTTTCGGATCGAGGGGTTGGCGTGTTGTTTTTGCGAGGTTTGTAAACATCTTCATAAACCCGCATCTAGTTCTTGCTGCGATGGAGTTTTGTGCCCTGAAAGATCGGGCCAACAACGGATCGACCCTCGCCTCGAGGTACGCTCCTCATCACTTCCGCATTCGGTCTATGAGGGTATGTGGGCATACTCTTCCCTCTCGTTGCTATGCATCACCATGATCCTGTGTGTGCGTAGGATTTCTTTTGAAATTACTACGTTCCCCAACAGATCTCTCACTAAATTTCAAGGTACAAGTGTTCTCCCTGAGTATGCACCGTTGCCAAAGTTCGTCGTGTCGAGACACCACGTGATGATCGGGTGTGATAAGCTCTACATTCACATACAACGGGTGCAAGCTAGTTTTGCACACGCAGAAATACTCGGGTTAAACTTGACGAGCCTAGCATATCCAGATATGGCCTTGGAACACTAAGACTGAAAGGTCGAGCATGAATCATATAGTAGATATGATCAACATAGTGATGTTCACCATTGAAAACTACTCCATTTCACGTGATGATCGGTCATGGTTTAGTTGATTTGGATCACGTGATCACTTAGATGATTAGAGGGATGTCTATCTAAGTGGGAGTTCTTAAATATGATTAATTGAACTTTAATTTATCATGAACTTAGTACCTGATAGTATTTTGCTTGTCTATGTTGTTGTAGATAGATGGCCCGTGCTGTTGTTCCATTGAATTTTAATGCGTTCATTGAGAAAGCAAAGTTGAAAGATGATGGTAGCAATTACACGGACTGGGTCCATAACTTGAGGATTATCCTCATTGCTGCATAGAATAATTACGTCTTGGAAGCACCGCTAGGTGCCAAACCCGCTGCATGAGCAACGCCAGAGGTTATGAACGTCTGGCAGAGCAAAGTTGATGACTACTTGATATGTATCCAACGTATCTATAATTTTTGATTGTTCCATGCTATTATATTATCCGTTTTGGATGTTTATGGGCTTTATTAAACACTTTTATATTATTTTTGGGACTAACCTATTAACCCAGAGCCCAGTGCCAGTTTCTGTTTTTTCCTTGTTTTAGAGTATCACAGAAAAGGGAAATCAAACGGAGTCCAATTGACCTGAAACTTCATGGAACTTATTTTTGGACCAGAAGAAGCCCATGGAGTATCGGAGTTGGACCAGGAGAGTCCCGGGCCGCCCACGAGGGTGGGGGGCGCACCCACCCCCCTGGGTGCGCCCCCTGCCTCGTGGACAGCCCGGAGGTCCACCGACGTACTTCTTCCTCCCATATATACCCATATACCCTAAAAACTTCGAGGCGCACAATAGATCGGGAGTTCTGCCGCCAGAAGCCTCCGTAGCCACCGAAAACCAATCTAGACACGTTCCGGCACCCTGCCGGAGGGGGGGGGGCGGAATCCCTCTCCGGTGGCCATCTTCATCATCCCAGTGCTCTCCATGACGAGGAGGGAGTAGTTCTCCCTCGGGGCTGAGGGTATGTACCAGTAGCTATGTGTTTGATCTCTCTCTCTCTCTCTCGTGTTCTTGAGGTGGTACGATCTTGATGTATCACGAGCTTTGCTATTATAGTGGGTTCTTGTGATGTTTCTCCCCCTCTACTCTCTTGTAATGGATTGAGTTTTCCCTTTGAAGTTATCTTATCGGATTGAGTCTTTAAGGATTTGAGAACACTTGATGTATGTCTTGCGTGGGATATCCGTGGTGACAATGGGGTATTCTATTGATCCACTTGATGTATGTTTTGGTGATCAACTTGCGGGTTCCGTGACCTTGGGAATCTATGCATAGGGGTTGGCACACGTTTTCGTCTTGACTCTCCAGTAGAAAACTTTGGGGCACTCTTTGAAGTACTTTGTGTTGGTTTGAATAGATGAATCTGAGATTGTGTGATGCATATCGTATAATCATACCCACGGATACTTGAGGTGACATTGGAGTATCTAGGTGACATTAGGGTTTTGGTTGATTTGTGTCTTAAGGTGTTATTCTAGTACGAACTCTAGGGCTGTTTGTGACACTTATTGGAATAGCCCAACAGATTGATTGGAAAGAATAACTTTGAGGTGGTTTCGTACCCTACCATAATCTCTTCGTTTGTTCTCCGCTATTAGTGACTTTGGAGTGACTCTTTGTTGCATGTTGAGGGATAGTTATATGATCCAATTATGTTATTATTGTTGAGAGAACTTGCACTAGTGAAAGTATGAATCCTAGGCCTTGTTTCAATGCATTGCAATACCGTTTGTGCTCACTTTTATCATTAGTTACCTTGCTGTTTTTATATTTTCAGATTACAAAAACCTTTATCTACCATCCATATACCACTTGTATCACCATCTCTTCGCCGAACTAGTGCACCTATACAATTTACCATTGTATTGGGTGTGTTGGGGACACAAGAGACTCTTTGTTATTTGGTTACAGGGTTGCTTGAGAGAGACCATATTCATCCTATGCCTCCTACGGATTGATAAACCTTAGGTCATCCACTTGAGGGAAATTTGCTACTGTCCTACAAACCTCTGTACTTGGAGGCCCAACAACGTCTACAAGAAGAAGGTTGTGTAGTAGACATCAAGCTCTTTTCTGGCGCCGTTGCCGGAGAGGTGAGTGCTTGAAGGTATATCTTTAGATCTTGCAATCGAACCTTTTTGTTTCTTGTTTTAGCACTAGTTTAGTTTATAAAAGAAAACTACAAAAAAATATGGAATTGAGTTTGCCTCATACGCTTCATCTTTTTAATATCTTTCGTGAGTATGATGGAAAGGAAAATTGTGCCAAAGTGTTCGAAGAAGAATGCATTAGAATGTTTGGCACTAAATATTTGAATAATGAGCATGGTTGCAATGTTGTTAGTACGAACTCCTTGAATATCCATAGTACTAATGATGATTGCACTAGTTATGATGAAAATGTCTCCTATAAACATGCCAAATTTTGTGGAGTGCATTGGGTTTGCAAGTACACACCAATTAGGGAAGATAGGTTGTGCAAGAGGCATAAGTACTTAGAAACTAAATTGTTGCAAAAAGGCTAGATGTTTGTGCTGAAAATTTAAATTTTCTTGGCCATACTTGTGAGCTTTGCAATGAACATGGTCATTTAACCGATGCAGATTGTTTCATGATCTAATCGTTTCTGAAAATTGTGATGACTTGATTTGTCTTGCACATCATAATGAACTTAGTTTGCTTATGGGTTATGAAAAAATGAAACGTATAACTAACTATCTTCCAGTATTTGCCCATGATAAACTTCTTGGCTTTGATCTAGAGGAAATTTATATGTATTGTGCGGTGAATTGTATTGAAAATCCTTATATTGCCAACTACATAAGGAAAAGAAAACAAATAGATGATGAAGAGAATACTAATGAAAGGGAAGAGACTTCCCAATACCCTCCTATTATTTCTTATGATGAATCAGGTAACGAGGAAGATCCTCCTATTCAACCAATCTCATTAATAAGGAGCTCCAAAAAGAGGATTGAACCCACACATGATGTGGTGAAGAAGAAGAAAAGAAAAAGGAAGAGAGGTAAAAAGATATCTCCCCCAAATAATGATGCTCCTATTACTATTGTGCCTCATGAAAATATAATTGTGGAAGATAATGATACTTCTTATGATCTTGAAACAATTTATAGTATTCGAGTTGCTTATGATACTCCCACTATTATTCATGAGAAGAATTTTGCTTGTGTTGAGAGTAATAAAATCTCTATGCTTGTAGATCATGAAAAGAACACTTTAGGTGCTGGTTATATTGTTGAATTCATTCATGATGCTACTGAAAATTATTATGAGGGAGGAATAAATGCTTTTAGGAATTGCAATAATATCAAGTTTCCTCTCTATGTGCTTAAAGTTTTGAAGTTATGCTTGTTTTACCTTCCTATGCTAGTTGATTATTGTTCCCACAAGTTGTTTGCTCACAAAATGCCTATGCATAAGAAATGGGTTAGGATTAAATGTGCTAGTCATATTCTTTATGATGCTCTATTTATGTTTCAACTCTTATCTTTTATGTGAGCATCATTGAAATCATCATGTCTAGCTAGGGGTGTTAAACGATAGCGCTTGTTGGGAGGCAACCCAACTTTATTTTTATTCCTTGCTTTTTGTTTCTGTTTAGTAATAAATAATTCATCTAGCTTATGTTTAGATGTGGTTTTATGCTTTTAATTAGTGTTTGTGCCAAGTAGAACCTTCGGGAAGACTTGGGGAAAGTCTTGTTGATCTTGCTGTAAAAACATAAACTTTAGCGCTCACGAGAATTGCTGACATTTTTTTATTGGAGAGTGATATTTAGTTAATTATTTTTGAAGATGATTAATAGATAAATTCCTCACGTCCATAAATTTATTTTAGAATTTTTGGGGTTCCAGATCTTGCGTTAGCTACAGATTACTACAGACTATTCTGTTTTTGACAGATTCTGTTTTCCGTGTGTTGTTTGCTTATTTTGATGAATCTATGGCTAGTAAAATAGTTTATAAACCATAGAGAAGTTGGAATACAGTAGGTTTAACACCAATATAAATAAAGAATGAGTTCATTACAGTACCTTGAAGTGGTGTTTTGTGTTCTTTCGCTAACGGAGCTCACGAGATTTTCTACTTTAAGTTTTGTGTTGTGAAGTTTTCAAGTTTTGGGTAAAGATTTGATGGATTATGGAATAAGGAGTGGCAAGAGCCTAAGCTTGGGGATTCCCAAGGCACCCCAAGGTAATATTCAAGGACAACCAAGAGCCTAAGCTTGGGGATGCCCCGGAAGGCATCCCCTCTTTCGTCTTCGCTCATCGGTAACTTTACTTGGAGCTATATTTTTATTCGCCACATGATATGTGTTTTGCTTGGAGCGTCATTTTATTTTCTTTTGTTTTGCTTGCTGTTTGAATAAAATACCAAGATCTGAAATTATTAAATGTTAGAGAGTCTTCATATAGTTTCATAATTGTTCGACTGCTCATTGATCTTCACTTATATCTTTCGGAGTAGTTTGTCATTTGCTCTAGTGCTTCACTTATATCTTTTTAGAGCACGGTGGTGGTTTTATTTTGTAGAAATAGGTGAACTCTCATGCTTCAATTATATTATTTTGAGAGTCTTGAGAACAGCATGGTAATTTGCTTTGGTTATGAAATTAGTCCTAATATGATGGGCATCCAAGAGGGATATAATAAAAACTTTCATATAAGTGCATTGAATACTAAGAGAAGTTTGATACTTGATGATTGTTTTGAGATATGGAGATAGTGATATCAAAGTTGTGCTAGTTGGGTAGTTGTGAATTTGAAGAATACTTGTGTTGAAGTTTGCAAGTCCCATAGCATGCACGTATGGTAAACATTGTGTAACAAATTTGAATCATGCGGTGTTATTTGATTGTCTTCCTTATGAGTGGCAGTCGGGGACGAGCGATGGTCTTTTCCTACCAATCTACCCCCCTAGGAGCATGCGCATAATGCTTGGTTTTTGATGACTTGTAGATTTTTGCAATAAGTATGTGAGTTCTTTATGACTAATGTTGAGTCCAGGGATTATATGCACTCTTAACCTTCCTTCATTGCTAGCCTCTTCGGTACCGTGCATTGCCCTTTATCACATTGAGAGTTGGTGCAAACTTCGCCGGTGCATCCAAACCCCATGATATGATACGCTATGTCACACATAAACCTCCTTATATCTTCCTCAAAACAGCCACCATACCTACCTATTGTGGCATTTCCATAGCCATTCCGAGATATATTGCCATGCAACTTTCCACCGTTCCGTTTATTATGACACGCATCATCATTGTCATATTGCTTTGCATGATCATGTAGTTGACATTGTATTTGTGGCAAAGCCACCATTCATAATTTTTCATACATGTCGCTCTTGATTCATTGCATATCCCGGTACACCGCCAGAGGCATTCATATAGAGTCATCTTTTGTTGTAGCATCGAGTTGTAATCATTGAGTTGTAAATGAATAGAAGTGTGATGATCATCATTTTCTAGAGCATTGTCCCAAGTGAGGAATTAAAAAGAAGAATAAGAGAAGGCCCAAAAAAAGGAGAGAAAAAGAGAGAAGGGACAATGCTACTATCCTTTGCCACACTTGTGCTTCAAAGTAGCACCATAATCTTCATGATAGAGAGTCTTTTGTTTTGTCACTTTCATATACTAGTGGGAATTTTTCATTATAGAACTTGGCTTGTATATTCCAACAATGGGCCTCCTCAAGTGCCCTAGGTCTTCGTGAGCAAGCAAGTTGGATGCACACCCACTTAGTTTCTTTTGTTGAGCTTTCATACATTTATAGCTCTAGCGCATCCGTTGCATGGCAATCCCTACTCCTTGCATTAACATTAATCGATGGGCATCTCCATAGCCCATTGATTAGCCTCGTTGATGTGAGAGTTTCTCCTTTTTTGTCTTCTCCACATGACCCCCATCATCATATTCTATTCCACCCATAGTGCTATGTCCATGGCTCGCGCTCATATATTGCGTGAAAGTTTATAGGTTTGAGATTACTAAAGTATGAAACAATTGCTTGGCTTGTCATCGGGGTTGTGCATGATGAGAGCATTCTTGTGTGACAAAAATGGAGCATGACTAAACTATATGATTCTGTAGGGATGAACTTTCTTTGGCCATGTTATTTTGAGAAGACATGGTTGCTTAGTTAGTATGCTTGAAGTATTATTATTTTCATGTCAATATTAAACTTTTGTCTTGAATCTTATGGATCTGAACATTCATGCCAAAATGAAGAGAATTACTTAGAGAAATATGTTAGGTAGCATTCCACATCAAAAATTCTGTTTTCATCATTTACCTACTCGAGGACGAGCAGGAATTAAGCTTGGGGATGCTGATACGTCTCCAACGTATCTATAATTTTTGATTGTTCCATGCTATTATATTATCTGTTTTGGATGTTTATGGGCTTTATTAAACACTTTTATGTTATTTTGGGGACTAACCTATTAACCTAGAGCCCAGTGCCAGTTTCTGTTTTTTCCTTGTTTTAGAGTATCGCAGAAAAGGAAAATCAAACGGAGTCCAATTTACCTGAAACTTCACGGAACTTATTTTTGGACCAGAAGAAGCCCATGGAGTATCGGAGTTGGACCAGGAGAGTCCCGGGCCGCCCACGAGGGTGGGGGGCGTGCCCACCCCCTAGGTGCGCCCCCTGCCTCGCGGACAGCCCAGAGGTCCACTGACGTACTTCTTCCTCCCATATATACCCATATACCCTAAAAACTTCGAGGCGCACAATAGATCGGGAGTTCCGCCGCCAGAAGCCTCCATAGCCACCGAAAACCAATCTAGACCCGTTTAGGCACCCTACCGGAGGGGGGGAATCCCGCTCCGGTGGCCATCTTCATCATCCCGGTGCTCTCCAAGACGAGGAGGGAGTAGTTCTCCCTCGGGGCTGAGGGTATGTACCAGTAGCTATGTGTTTGATCTCTCTCTCTCTCTCTTGTGTTCTTGAGGTGGTACGATCTTGATGTATCGCGAGCTTTGCTATTATAGTTGGATCTTATGATGTTTCTCCCCCTCCACTCTCTTGTAATGGATCGAGTTTTCCCTTTGAAGTTATCTTATCGGATTGAGTCTTTAAGGATTTGAGAACACTTGATGTATGTCTTGCGTGGGATATCTGTGGTGACAATGGGGTATTCTATTGATCCACTTGATGTATGTTTTGGTGATCAACTTGCGGGTTCCGTGACCTTGGGAATCTATGCATAGGGGTTGGCACACGTTTTCGTCTTGACTCTCCAGTAGAAACTTTGGGGCACTCTTTGAAGTACTTTGTGTTGGTTTGAATAGATGAATCTGAGATTGTGTTATGCATATCGTATAATCATACCCACAGATACTTGAGGTGACATTGGAGTATCTAGGTGACATTAGGGTTTTGGTTGATTTGTGTCTTAATGTGTTATTCTAGTACGAACTCTAGGGCTGTTTTGACACTTATAGGAATAGCCCAACGGATTGATTGGAAAGAATAACTTTGAGGTGGTTTCGTACCCTACCATAATCTCTTTGTTTGTTCTCCGCTATTAGTGACTTTGGAGTGACTCTTTGTTGCATGTTGAGGGATAGTTATATGATCCAATTATGTTATTATTGTTGAGAGAACTTGCACTAGTGAAAGTATGAACCCTAGGCCTTGTTTCAACGCATTGCAATACCGTTTCTGCTCACTTTTATCATTAGTTACCTTGCTGTTTTTATATTTTCAGATTACAAAAACCTTTATCTACCATCCATATACCACTTGTATCACCATCTCTTCGCCGAACTTGTACATCTATACAATTTACCATTCTTTGTTATTTGGTTACAGGGTTGCTTGAGAGAGACCATATTCATCCTACGCCTCCTACGGATTGATAAACCTTAGGTCATCCAGTTGAGGGAAATTTGCTACTGTCCTACAAACCTCTACACTTGGAGGCCCAACAACGTCTACAAGAAGAAGGTTGTGTAGTAGACATCACTACTCGATAGTTCAGTGTGCCATGCTTTACGGCTTAGAACCGGGACTTCAATGACGTTTTGAACTTCATGGAGCATATGAGATGTTCCAAGAGTTGAAGTTAATATTTCAAGCAAATGCCCGAATTGAGAGATATGAAGTCTCCAATAAGTTCTACAACTGCAAGATGGAGTATAGTTCTGTCAGTGAACATATACTCAGAATGTCTGGGTACCATAACCACTTGACTCAACTGGGGAGTTAATCTTCCTGTTGATACTGTCATTGACAGAGTTCTTCAATCACCGCCACCAAGCTACAAAAGCTTCGTGATGAACTATAATATGCAAGGGATGGATAAGACGATTACCGAGCTCTTGGCAATGCTAAAGGCTGCGGAGGTAGAAATCAAGAAGGAGCATAAAGTGTTGATGGTCAACAAGACCACCAGTTTCAAGAAAAAGGTAAAGGGAAGAAGAAAGGGAACTTCAAGAAGAATGGCAAACAAGTTGCTGCTCAAGAGAAGAAACCCAAGTTTGGGCCTAAGCCTGAGAATAAGTGCTTCTACTGCAAACGAACTGGTCACTGGAAGCGGAACTGCCCCAAGTATTTGGCGGATATGAAGGATGGCAAGGTGAACAAAGGTATATGTGATATACATGTTATTGATGTGTACCTTACTAAAGCTCGTAGTAGCACCTGGGTATTTGATACTGGTTCTGTTGCTAATATTTGCAACTCGAAACATGGACTACGGATTAAGCGAAGATTGGCTAAGGACGAGGTGACGATGCATGTGGGAAATGGTTCCAAAGTCGATGTGATCGCCGTCGGCACGCTACTCTACATCTACCTTCGGGATTAGTTTTAGACCTGAGTAATTGTTATTTGGTGCCAGCGTTGAACGTGAACAATATATATGGATCTTGTTTGATGCGAGACGGTTATTCATTTAAATCAGAGAATAATGGTTGTTCTATTTATATGAGTAATATATTTTATGGTCATGCACCCTTGAAGAGTGGTCTATTTTTAATGAATCTCGATGGTAGTGATACACATATTCATAATGTCAAAGCCAAAAGATGCAAAGTTGATAATGATAGTGCAACTTATTTGTGGCACTTCTGTTTAGGTCATATTGGTGTAAAGCGCATGAAGAAACTCCAGTCTGATGGACTTTTGGAATCACTTGATTATGAATCACTTGGTACTTGCGAACCATGCCTCATGGGCAAGATGACTAAAACGCCGTTCTCCGGAACTATGGAACGAGCAACAGATTTGTTGGAAACCATACATACTGATGTATGTGGACCGATGAATGCTGAGGCTCGCGGCGGATGAGGGAGTCCTGGATTAGGGGGTCTCCGGACAGCCGGACTATATACTTCGGCCGGACTGTTGGACTATGAAGATACAAGATTGAAGACTCCGTCCCGTGTCCGGATGGGACTCTACTTGGCATGGAAGGCAAGCTAGGCAATACAGATATGTATATCTCCTCCCTTGTAACCGACTCTGTGTAACCCTAGCCCCCTCTGGTGTCGATATAAACTAGAGGGCTTTAGTCCGCAGGACAACATACAATCATACCATAGGCTAGCTTCTAGGGTTTAGCCTCTACGATCTCGTGGTAGATCAACTCTTGTAATACTCATATCATCAAGACAATCAAGCAGGACGTAGGGTATTACCTCCATCAAGAGGGCCCGAACCTGGGCAAACATCGTGTCCCCTGCCTCCTGTTACCATCTGCCTTAGACGCACAGTTCGGGACCCCCTACTCGAGATCCGCCTGTTTTGACACCGACATTGGTGCTTTCATTGAGAGTTCCACTGTGCTGTCGCCATAAGGTTTGATGGCTCCTTCGATCATCAGTAACAATGCGGTCCAGGGTGAGGTTTTCCTCCCCGGACAGATCTTTGTATTCGGCGGCTTCGCACTACGGGCCAATTCGCTTGGCCATCTGGAGCAGATCGAGAGCTATGCCCCTGGCCATCAGGTTAGATTCGGAAACTTGAACTACGCGACCGATATCCGCGGAGGCTTGATCTTTGACGGATTTGAGCCCATGTCAGGTGTGCCGCACAGTCACGGCGAGCATGACATAACTCTGCCGTCGGACAGTATGCGGGAGATCGCATCTGCAACTACTCCGGCTATCAATCCGGAGCAAATCGCGCCATCCGAGAGCGGAGGGATAGACCCCTCCATGGAAGCTACACTCTCAGCGGCGATAGAGCCAGACGCTGACTTCACCCCTTACGAGAGCCGTGTTGCCGAACCACTAGATTCACCCCCGTCCACGGACTCCGAGCTGCTTATATCCATGCCCGTCGAACCCGACTGGGCGCCGATCATGGAGTTCACCTCCGCGGATATCTTTCAGCACTCGCCTTTCGGCGATGTGCTAAATTCATTAAGGTCTCTCTCCCTGTCAGGAGAACCTTGGCCGAACTATGTTCGGCTAGAATGGGATGCGGACGACGAAGAAATTCGCTGCCCACCCACCACCCTCTTGGTAGCCACTGTCGACGACTTAACCGACATGCTTAACTTCGACTCCGAAGACATCAACGACATGAATGAAGATGCAGGAGATGAACAGGAACCAGCGCCCACAGGGCGCCGGACAACCACTTTATCACATGACATATACATGGTGGATGCACCCAAAGAGGGCAATGGCGAAGAGACAGCGGAGGATGCCCCCTCCAAGCAACCCAAGCACCGACGTCAGCGGCGCCGCTCTAAGTCTCTCCATAGCAAAAACAGCGATAACAGCGCAAGAGGAAATAGCAGTCCAGTCGAGTCTAGAAGAAACAACGACTGTGCCGCCCCGCTGGCAGAGCACGATCAAGACGCAAACGGCAACGCCAATGATAAACCTCATCAAACCCTGTCTGGGGAGGAAAACAATCTGGATGAATATGCACACATCATCCCAGAAACGCACTTGGAGAAAGAGAACCTCCGCAAAAGGCTTATTGCCACAACGAGGAGCCTTAAGAAGAAGAAGCAAAGGCTTAAGGCCGCACAAGATACGCTCAACAGCAGGTGGAACAAAGTGCTCGACAACGAAACAAAGTATGGTGGAAGTTACCACGCAAATAGCTATCCAAAGCGCAAGCTATTACCTGAATTCGACGATGAGGCCTTAGAGCCCACACAGCCGAAAAATGATACGGCCAACCGGCCGGATCCACCACCTTGTGACCATGATAGAGCGGCTAACAAAGTCGCACATAAGTCAACACACGATCTACGTGAGAACTTGCGCCAAAAATCCGGCGCGACCAGATCCATCTATGGATCTAGGAAGCGCGCTCCGGCACAAAATCAAAACCAAATACTACAACCGTCCGAACACCATGGCATATCCCAATACAGGGGTGCCGCACACCCCCTATGTTTCACTGATGAGGTGCTAGATCACGAATTCCCAGAAGGATTCAAACCAGTGAACATAGAGGCGTACGACGGGACCACAGACCCTGGAGTCTGGATCGAGGACTTTATCCTCCATATTCATATGGCTCGCGGAGACGATCTCCATGCCATTAAATACTTGCCCCTCAAGCTTAAAGGGCCAGCTCAACACTGGCTGAAAAGCCTCCCCGAAGGCTCAATTGGAAGTTGGGAGGAGCTTGAGGACGCTTTTCGGGCTAAATTTCAAGGGACTTATGTCCGACCTCCGGATGCAGACGATTTAAGTCATATAATCCAACAGTCCGGAGAGTCCGCCCGAAAGCTTTGGAACAAGTTCCTCACCAAGAAGAACCAAATCGTCGACTGTCCGGACGCTGAAGCCTTAGCAGCTTTTAAACATAGTGTCCAAGACGAATGGCTCGCCAGACACCTCGGCAAAGAAAAACTGAGAACAATGGCAGGCCTAACAAGCCTCATGACCCGCTTTTGCGCGGGCGAAGACAACTGGTTGGCCCGCAGCAGCACCAGCGACCCAAGCACATCCGAAGTCAGGGATGGCAATGGAAAACCACGACGCAACAAAAACAAGCGTCGAAATAAAGAAGGTAGCCCAGATAATACGGCAGTAAACGTCGGATTCAGGGGCTCTCGACCTGGTCAGCGGGAAAAGCCTTTCAAAGGTAGTAGAGAAGGATCATCCGGCCTAAACAAGATTCTTGACAAGCTCTGTAAGATTCACGACACCCCCGACAAACCTACAAATCACACCCACAGAGAATGTTGGGTCTTCAAGCAGGCCGATAAGCTAAACGCCGAACACAAAGGGGAAGAGACACCAAGCGAAGACGAGGATGAACCTCGCCAGCAAAGCACCGGAGGACGGAAAAAGTTCCCACTAGAGGTTAAAACAGTAAATGTGATCCATGTGACGAAGAGGAGAAGCAAGCATGCACTCCGAGATACACGCGCCATAGAGCCCGTCACCCCTAGGTTCAACCCCTGGTTGGCCTGCCCGATCACTTTTGATCGTAGGGATCACGTGACAAGTATCCGACACGAAGGACTGGTGGCCTTGGTGTTAGACCCAATAATAAACAGGTACCATTTCACACGAGTCCTCATGGACGACGACAGTGATCTAAACCTGATATATTAGGACACAGTCCGCAAAATGGGGATAGACCCGACACAAATAAGCCATAGTAATACTACCTTCAAGGGAGTAATACCAGGCCAAGAGGCCCGCTGTACGGGCTCTCTACTGCTAGAGGTCGTATTCGGTTCTCCCGATAACTTCCAAAGTGAAAGGTTAACTTTCCACATCGCTCCATTCCAAAGTGGTTATCAAGCACTACTCGGAAGAACGGCTTTTGCTCGTTTTAATGCAATACCGCATTATGCTTTTCTCAAGCTTAAGATGCCCGGTCCACGTGGCATCATCACAGTTAGCGGAAATACCAAACATTTTTTACGTGCGGAAGAGGATGCGGCGGCTTTAATAGCCGCGAACTAGACGGCCTCACCAACCAGGAAAAGTGATAGGTCGTCAAGACCACGGATACGGTTAGACGAGTCCGGCGTTTCACCACATATACATGAGATTGGTTTAATGATCAAACCCTCATAGACAATACCAGGGGCTTCCCGTGCGTAATCAGGGCCAGCCCGACTCAACTTGACTTCTCTTGAATTTTGATAGTTCATTGATAATAACCAATTCTTCCTTTTTTGGCACGACAACTTTCACCTAAGTTCTTTCCTTTTACAGATGACAATTGTGCTACACCCGTCCAGGACACGGCACAACGGAGACACAGGCGCAGACGTGTAGCAGGGACCCCCCCCAAAGGTTTCTTTTTAGATTAAGACCCTGAGTAAACCTTTTTTACTGTCTCTTGTTGCTCACATCCTCCGGATACTCCACACAACCGAGAAGGATGCTGACGTTATTGGCATGTGGCCACGTCAGGATATTGCACGTACCTGGACACATGGGGTTTATTATTAAGGGCATTGTTTAGCCCGGTATATGTTATAAAGACCGAACACCTTAGGGAGTGTTCGGCGTCGCGAGTTTGGCCCTATATGCATCAGCTCCGAATCATGTCTTTGGTCAAATGTTGGGTTTGCTGGCTCCCACGTTTTGGTACCTTATGTTCCGTTATATCGGCTAAGGTAGCACTGGGAGAACTACTGCGATTGTGCCCTGGTTCGTCCGGATGAGCACCTCAGTAGAGAAAGCCGAAAACTGACTATCATGATATAGCGAGAGACTGGTCAACCACTCGATGACTCAGTGGAATCTTCGGGATTCCTCCGCATTAACGAAGGGCCGTTTCCCGGTCATGTACGTACGCACCCCGTATTCGGACGAGCACAGACGTACCAGGGGCTATATAGTAGCCCCACCGTCAAACTCCCATGGCTAAGTGAAAGTGTTAAAGCAATATAGTGCAATTGCCTCGTTCGCTGCGCTACCACCTCCTTAATGGACCAAGACGTTGGATCAAGTGTGGATTCGCGTTTTCTGCGAACACCCCCGCATTATATGCGTGGGGGCGGAAGCCGACGACTGCAAACTTTCAGGTTATATACATATATACATAAACGGCCGCACAGGAGGCATCATAGTACTTTCGGGCAAAAGTATAAATACAACCTTGATAACTCAATAAAACATTGTTTTTACAATGGAAGTACATGTCACTAGAACATAATATTCTTTGAGCACTAAGCCTCTATCGAACGAGCGCCTTCAAGAACTTCTTCAAAGTAGTGCTCGGCAGCCACTCGGCCTACGGCCGAACCCTGTGTTGCAACAGTGGTGGCCTCCATCTCTGCCCAGTATGTGTTGACACGGGCAAAGGACATCCGCGCACCCTCTATGCACGCCGATCTCTTCATAGCATTGATGTGCGACACAGCACCAAGGAATTGTTGCACTAAACTAAAATAGCTATTCGGCCTTGGCCCTCTCGGCCACAGATGATCCACAATGGACCTCATGGCAAGTCCGGACAACCTATGGAGCTCGGCCCACTTGGCCATTCGCTCATTCAACAGCAGCGGACAGACTGGAGCATGAAACTGTGACCAGAACAACTTTTCCACTTCGCGATCTTTCTGATCCTTGAAGTA
Organism: Triticum dicoccoides; assembly: GCF_002162155.2. Taxonomy (NCBI): domain Eukaryota; kingdom Viridiplantae; phylum Streptophyta; class Magnoliopsida; order Poales; family Poaceae; genus Triticum; species Triticum dicoccoides. The sequence goes on from NC_041388.1 coordinate 252,077,230, forward strand.
TTCGGCCGCATCAGCAGCACTTGCAGCCAAATCCACGTAGGCGTCCGCATAACTCCATAGCCGGTCAAGAGGAGCATACTTCGTATCTCCGAATTTAGTTCGCAACAAGAAGGGCTTCCCAGACACGATATCTGCAGCTTGATGCAGCTCCTCCTTCGTTGCTCTAATTTTGGAGTGGGCTTCCTTGGTAGCTACCAGGGCCTTCTCCAGGTCCGTCGCCCTCGCTCGGCTTTCTTCTTCAAGAAGCTGGTAACGGTCAATAGCATCTTTTAACTCTACATCCATTTTGGCCATTCTTTCCTTGCTCTCGCAATGCACGTCCTATTAGGCCCTCAACTCTTTGGCCACCTTTAGAGCGGCCGCATTGCTACTCCTTGCTTGTTCCTTGGCTCGGGCAAGCTTCGCCCGAAGGGTCTCCACGGTGGCAGCTCCATCTGCAGTCACAACATATTAAAGATACTGGCATCATGCTCCTCTTATTATGTGACGATCACCAGAGAAATCACTTACCATGTGCCTCGTCAAGCCGCTGGTTGACAAGCACGATATCAGCATCGGCCGCATCAAGTTGCCGCTTTAGCTTGGCAAACCCATCAGTTCGGCTAGCCACCGGAGCCTCAGCCGCCTGCACATAAAGGCAGTCAGGTTATTACCTGGGAATATGATCCTCGGGTTGCCACCATTCTCGATGACAACCAGAGTCTCAGGGGCTACTATCTGCATAGGGCACACCTAACGTGTGCGGTACTATCAAAAACATACACTATTTCACGTACCTCAAAGCCTTTCAGCAGACTCATAAAGGCTTCGTGCAATCCGTTTTCAGCGGATGAAATCCTTTCAATTACCATACCCATCAGCGTATGATGCGCTTCCGAGACGGCTGCTTGCCCCAAAAGATCCTTCAGTGTGTTCGACCGCACACTATACGGTTCCGGACCCTTGCTGCTGCTCTCCTTAGGAGCCGGATGCTGGGGATCCCGGGTAGCCAAAGGGTTATCCTCTGGCCTTGGAGGATCCGGAGATACCCTCCGCGAAGACACTTCAGGGTCGCCCGCCTCATAAGGCGGGGTGTCAGGGGGATGCATCTCGCTCTCCATCATCTCCGGAAGAAGATCCCTCGAAGACGAACTCTGTCGAGAAGGGCTACGATCCGGACTACAATTTATAAGCATCGGTTATTGTCTTCGGAAGTAAGGTAGGATATTTTCACTATTAAGTACTTTTTTGATTACTTACAGCTCGGTAGAGGGTTGATCCCCGCGCGGACCTTGTGCAGCAAGAATACCCTCCGAGGCAGGACCCTCTGGCGAAGATTTCTTCTCCCGTTTGGAAACCTTAGTTTCCGGATCTTCAGAGGTAGTCCTCTTCCTTCCCCGGGGAGAGAGAATGTCAGATTCTTCCCCCTAGTTATCCTCCCTCGCGGAGGCGCTCATCCCCTCGGTTGGGACGAGTAGCGAGTGAGGCCTACCGTCGGCCTCTTTATTCCCCCCTTCATCTTCCTTTGAGGGCACTTGATAAGACACCGGCTCGAGCATTTTGTCTAGTACCGGATTGTCCAAGCCTTCAGGAAGGGGGGCCGGACACCTGATCATCTTCGCCTTTGTTATCCAGTCCTGGTCAAAGAGCGACTTTTTAGAATGATGTCATGATAAATAAAAGGACAATGTGTTCGGCCATGGGATTACTTACTTGGGTAGTAGGGCGATTGCAGCTCAAACCCACATCCTCGGTGGTATCCGGACACTCTATTTGGGTTCCGAAGAACGATTTGTACATCTCTTCGAGTGTCATGCCGAGGAAATGCTGAATAGCTCGCGGTCCTTCCGGGTTGAATTCCCACATACGGAGGGGCTGACGTTTGCAAGGCTGGATTCGACAAACTAGCATAACTTGCATTACCATAACTAGACTGAAATCTCTCTCAAAGAGATCTTGGATACGGCTCTGCAATATTGGCACGTCCTTTGATGGACCCCAGCTCAGCCCCCTGCTGATCCATGACATCAGTTGCGATGGGGGGCCTAAGCGAAAGGTAGGGGCGGCTACCCACTTGGCACTTCAGGGAGCTGTGATGTAAAACCACTCTCGCTGCCACAACCTGGACACCTGTGGGAAGGAACCCTCTGGCCATGGAGCATCAACGATTTTGCTTATTAAAGCACCTCCACACTCTACGTGTCGCCCCTCGATCATCTTCGGCTTCACATCGAAGGTCTTGAGCCACTGGCCGAAGTGAGGGGTAATGCGGAGGAAGGCCTCACATATGACAATAAATGACGAGATGTGAAGAAGGGAATCCGGGGCCAGATCATGGAAATCCAGCCCATAATAGAACATAAGACCCCTAACAAAGGGATCCAGAGCGAGGCCAAGTCCTCGGAGGAAGTGGGAGATGAACACGACACTCTCGGTAGGTTCGGGAGTAGGGATGACCTGCCCTCGGACAGGCAGCCTATGTGAAATTTCGGCGGTCAGATATCTGGCCTCTCTCAGCTTCTTGATGTCCTCCTCTGTGATAGAGGAAGGCATCCACCGACCTTGAAGGTTGGATCCGGACATAGTTGAAGCTCCGAAGCGCCTCACCTGAGCTTTGGGTGTTAGAACTCGAGGCGGGGGAAGGATTCGATTGAGCACGAGAGGGAAAAAAGAAAAAAGCCTCGTCCTCTTTATAAAGAGGGTGAATATCAAGCGTCCTCCTCGTGGACGTGTTGGACTTGCCTAAAATCTAGGAGTCATACCAACATGCACGGTTGGGTTACCCACGTCCGCATTGATGAGAATCCCGTAATAAGGGGGACACAATCTCTGCTTTGACAAGACGTGACAGAAAAATCGCCTCGCAATATACGCAGCGCTGGTTGAGAAAAACAGTTCGAATAATGACCGAGCCATGACATAACGTTCTGCTGTCAGAACACGTCAGTAGATTAGATTTGTGAAAATATTATTCTCTCTGTGGTAGTATGTGGAACTTGTTTTGCAGAGCCGGACACTATTCTAGTGTTCAAAATCTTCTATGGAGTATTCGGAGGAGGAACCCGCCTTGCAATGCCGAAGACAATACTGCACGCCGGACTCATCGTCATTGAAGCCTGGTTCAGGGGCTACTGAGGGAGTCCTGGATTAGGGGGTCTCCGGACAGCCTGACTATATCCTTCGGCCGGACTGTTGGACTATGAAGATACAAGATTGAAGACTCAGTCCCGTGTCCGGATGGGACTCTACTTGGCGTGGAAGGCAAGCTAGGCAATACAGATATGTATATCTCCTCCCTTATAACCGACTCTGTGTAACCCTAGCCCCCTCCGGTGTCTATATAAACCGGAGGGTTTTAGTCCGTAGGACAACATACAATCATACCATAGGCTAGCTTCTAGGGTTTAGCCTCTACGATCTCGTGGTAGATCAACTCTTGTAATACTCATATCATCAAGAACAATCAAGCAGGACGTAGGGTATTACCTCCATCAAGAGGGCCCGAACCTGGGTAAACATCGTGTCCCCTGCCTCATGTTACCATCCGCCTTAGACACACAGTTCAGGACCCCCTACCCGAGATCTGCCGGTTTTGACACCGACAGCGGGTATCGTTATTTTCTCACCTTCATAGATGATTTGAGCAGATATGGGTATATCTACTTGATGAAACATAAGTCTGAAACATTTGAAAAGTTCAAAGAATTTTAGAGTGAAGTGGAAAATCATCGTCACAAGAAAATAAAGTTTCTACGATCTGATCATGGAGGAGAATATTTGAGTCACGAGTTTGGTCTTCATTTGAAACAATGCGGAATAGTTTCGCATCTTACGCCACCCGGAACACCACAGCGTAGGATTGACTTTCTATACGGGCCCGTCCCCTCTTACCCCTAACTAACAATTATGCTGCTCTCGCCTTTTTGTAATCTTATCTTTCAAAAATGCACTACTAATTTTTACGGCCTCCTTAGTCACCCTATCCACTCTCGTCCTGTTTTCGGGTTCCCTTTCAGGGGGATCGAAAGATTATGGTCTGAAATAGAGATTTGAGAGTCCCTCATGTGAGTACGTGCTGAAGAGCAAGGAGTGAAAGTGCGTTCATCTTTCTTTCTGCTAGTTGTTTCCTGCTAATAGTGATTAGTGAGTGCCCCATACATAGCCAATGTTTGTTCGGGACAGAGTAGTTCCACTCGTGAGAGTGGTTTCCAAAAATTTAGAAAAATAGAGTTTTTCTAAAGTTTTTGCCTCTATGGGAAGGGCACCTTCCCTCGATCAGTGGCTTCGACCCTCGTCGGGTCGAATAGATTAGTTCTTGAATATAGTTTCCCGCGAGGGAAATTACTTAACTGAACACGCCAAAATATTGCATTTGGCGTGAGCTCCAAAAATTGGGTATTAACTGAGACAAACAATGGGCAAACTTTTTTTAAAGGGAAGGGAGAGGTAGACTGTCCCTTTCATTTCATTTTTATTTTCTGCAGGGTAGGGAGAGGCCTTGCGCCTTCTTTTTTTGAAGGCCCACAGAAATACGACCTCTCTGAGATATACGGTTTATGCCGGAAAGGTACGAAGTTGGACTAATTTGGAAACATTGGGCAATTTGCTTTATACCTACTATTCCGTCTGGTTTTTGGTTTCTAGTCGGATTTTATTAGTAGCTATGATTGGGGCTATAGTACTTACTATGCATAGGACTACAAAGGTGAAAAGACAGGATGTATACGACTGGTACTTTTTCTCATTTATTGGTCTAGTTGGAAAAATTTCCCCTCAAAGATCAAGTTTTTCTTATATATTATGTTGCGCCCTTGCCCTTAACCTTCCTTTCTCTTCTATAAAAAGGCTGGACGTCAAATGTAACTGATGCTTATATTCTAAATATGACAAGCAAGAAACCTACTATTGCCGTAAACAAAAACCCAAACATTAGTAACTAACAGAGCTTTCCTATTCTAACTATTTCCCTATCCAGTTGCAGAAGCGACCCCACAGGCTTGTACTTTCGCGTCTCTCTAAAATTGCAGTCATGGTAAGATCTTGGTTTATTCAAATTGCAAGGACTCCCAAGCACACGTATTAACTAGAATATAGATAATAGAAGGCTGGAATCCTCACTTGACTAAGCATAAGCGAAAACGTGGCTGAGTGAACCAGACCTCGAGAATTCGTTCATCCCTTCGCTCCGAGGATTGGTCGAGTACTTGGCCACATGCATGAGTAGGCCTATTGCAGGGATGTCCCATTAAAAAGGCAGGTCCCATATTTGAAATACAAAAATAAGATCAGATAGCGCTCAAGAGGTTTTTCTCCATACGAGAAATCCTTCACTCGCAGGGAATTCAAATAGATGTGTTGAAGATCATCAAAGAAAGGAAAAAGACTGAATTCGATCCATCTCCCTTTTCTTTAAACCAAGAGCTACTCCTCCCTTTTCTTTTTTTATGTAATTTCAATACGATTTCGTTTGTGTTCATGTTTTCAATTTAGAACCCCACGGAAGTGAATAGAAAAAAGAAAAATACCCCTGTGATACGCCTTCCTTTACCTATTTCTAGATTGATTGATGTTCAATGGAGCGGAGAAGAAGCAGTAAATTGGGGCTTATAAGGACCGATGTTACGAGCTTCTGGAATACAATGGGATCTTCATAAAGTAGATCCTTATGAGTCTTACAACCAATTTGATTATTGGCTGTCACTATCCTATGGTTAGCAATCAACTACGGAGCTGGCTACTCACAAGCCAGCAAGTCAACCTCTGTCAGATCTTCGGCCCAGTTTATGGACGAAACTGACACTACTTCCTCATTCAGGCTGATATGAACTGCAAAAGTGTGTCCGAACGTCGTAATCGTACTGTACTACATATGGTGCAATCTATGATGTCTCTTACTGATTTACCACTATCGTTTTGGGGTTATGCTTTAGAGACAGCTGCATTCACGTTACTACATGTCCGAATGTCGTAATCGTACTTTACTACATATGGTGCGATCTATGATGTCTCTTACTCATTTACCACTATCGTTTTGGGGTTATGCTTTAGAGACAACTGCATTCACGTTCAATAGGGCACCATCTAAATCCGTTGAGACGATGCCTTATGAACTATGGTTTGGCAAGAAACTGAAGTTGTCGTTTCTTAAAGTTTGGGGCTGCAATGCTTATGTGAAAAAGCTTCAACCTGATAAGCTCGAACCTAAATCGGAGAAATGTGTCTTCATAGGATACCCAAACGAGACTGTTGGGTACACCTTCTATCACAGATCCGAAGGCAAGACATTTGTTGCTAAGAATGGATCCTTTCTAGAGAGGGAGTTTCTCTCGAAAGAAGTGAGTGGGAGGAAAGTAGAACTTGATGAGGTAACTATACCTGCTCCCTTATAGGAAAGTAGTCCATCACAGAATCCGGTTCCTGTGATACCTACACCAATCAGTGAGGAAGCCAATGATGATGATCATGAAACTTCAGATCAAGTTACTACCGAACCTCGTAGGTCAACCAGAGTAAGATCCACACCAGAGTGGTACGGTAATCCTGTTCTGGAGGTCATGTTACTTGACCATGACGAACCTACGAACTATGAGGAAGCGATGATGAGCCCAGATTTCACAAAATGGCTTGAGGCCATGAAATCTGAGATGGGATCCATGTATGAGAACAAAGTGTGGACTTTAGTAGACTTGCCCGATGATCAGCAAGCCATCAAGAATAAATGGATCTTCAAGAAGAAGACTGACGCTGACGGTAACATTACTGTCTACAAAGCTCGACTTGTTGCGAAAGGTTTTCGACAAGTTCAAGGAGTTGACTATGATGAGACCTTCTCACCCGTAGCGATGCTTAAGTCCGTCCGAATCATGTTAGCAATTGCCGCATTTTATGATTATGAAATTTGGCAAATGGATGTGAAGACTGCATTCCTGAATGGATTTCTGGAAGAAGAGTTGTATATGATGCAACCTGAAGGTTTTATCGATCCAAAGGGTGCTAACAAAGTGTGCAAGCTCCAATGATCCATTTATGGACCGGTGCAAGCCTCTTGGAGTTGGAATAAAAGTTTTGATAGTGTGATCAAAGCATATGGTTTTATACAGACTTTTGGAGAAGCGTGTATTTGCAAGAAAGTGAGTGGGAGCTGTGTAGCATTTCTAATATTATATGTGGATGACATATTGTTAATTGGAAATGATATAGAATTTCTGGATAGCATAAAAGGATACTTGAATAAGAGTTTTTCAATGAAAGACCTCGGTGAAGCTGCTTATATATTGGGCATCAAGATCTATAGAGATAGACCAAGACGCTTAATTGGACTTTCACAAAGCACATACCTTGATAAAGTTTTGAAGAAGTTGCTAAGAAAGGATCCTTGCCTGTGTTACAAGGTGTGAAGTTGAGTAAGACTCAATGCCCGACCACTGCAGAAGATAGAGAGAAAATGAAAAGTGTTCCCTATGCTTCAGCCATAGGCTCTATCATGTATGCAATGCTGTGTACCAGACCTGTTGTGTGCCCTGCTATAAGTTTAGCAGGGAGGTACCAAAGTAATCCAGGAGTGGATCACTGGAAATGGTCAAGAACATCCTGAAATACCTAAAAAGTACTAAGGATATGTTTCTCGTTTATGGAGGTGACAAAGAGCTCGTCGTAAATGGTTACGTCGATGCAAGCTTTGACACTGATCCGGACGATTCTAAATCGCAAACTGGATACATGTTTATATTGAATGGTGGAGCTGTCAGTTGGAGCAGTTCTAAACAAAGCGTCGTGGCGGGATCTACGTGTGAAGCGGAGTACATAGCTTCTTCGGAAGCAGCAAATGAAGGAGTCTGGATGAAGGAGTTCATATCCGATCTAGGTGTCATACCTAGTGCATCGGGTCCAATGAAAATCTTTTGTGACAATACTGGTGCAATTGCCTTGGAAAAGGAATCCAGATTTCACAAGAGAACCAAACACATCAAGAGACGCTTCAATTCCATCCGCGATCAAGTCCAGGTGGGAGACATAGAGATATGCAAGATACATACAGATCTGAATGTTGCAGATCCGTTGACTAAGCCTCTCTCATGAGCGAAACATGATCAGCACCAAGGCTCAATGGGTGTTAGAATCATTATTGTGTAATCTAGATTATTGACTCTAGTGCAAGTGGGAGACTGAAGGAAATATGCCCCAGAGGCAATAATAAAGTTATTATTTATTTCCTTATTTCATGATAAATGTTTATTATTCATGGTAGAATTGTATTAACCGGAAACATAATACATGTGTGAATACATAGACAAACAGAGTGTCACTAGTATGCCTCTACTTGACTAGCTCGTTGGTCAAAGATGGTTATGTTTCCTAACCATAGTTAAGTGTGCCATGCTTTAGGGCTTAGAACTGGGATTTCAATGACGTTTTGAACGTCATGGAGCATACGAGATGTTCTAGGAGTTGAAGTTAATATTTCAAGCAAATGCCCGGATTGAGAGATATGAAGTCTCCAATAAGTTCTATAGCTGCAAAATGGAGGAGAATAGTTCTGTCAATGAACACATACTCAAAATATCTGGGTACCACAATCACTTGACTCAGTTGGGAGTTAATCTTCCGGTTGATAGTGTCATTGACAGAGTTCTTCAATCACTGCCACCAAGCTACAAAAGCTTCGTGATGAACTATAATATGCAAGGGATGGATAAGACAATTCCCGAGCTCTTCGCAATGCTAAAGGCTGCGGAGGTAGAAATCAAGAAGGAGCATCAAGTGTTGATGGTCAACAAGACCACCAGTTTCAAGAAGAAGGGCAAAGGGAAGAAGGGGAACTTCAAAAAGAATGGCAATCAAGTTGCTGCTGAAGTGAAGAAGCCCAAGTCTGGACCTAAGCCTGAGACTGAGTGCTTCTACTGCAAAGGGACTAGTCACTGGAAGCGGAACTGCCCCAAGTATTCGGCGGTAAGAAGGATGGCAAAGTGAAAGGTATATTTGATATACATGTTATTGATGTGTACCTTACTAATGCTCGCAATAGCGCCTGGGTATTTGATACTGGTTTTGTTGCTAATATTTGCAACTTGAAATAGGGTCTACGGATTAAGCGAAGATTGGCTAAGGACAAGGTGACGATGCGCGTGGTAAATGGTTCCAAAGTCAATGTGATCGCCGTCGGCACACTACCTCTACATATACCTTCGGGATTAGTTTTAGACCTGAATAATTGTTATTTGGTGCCAGTGTTAAGCATGAACATTATATCTGGATCTTGTTTGATGTGAGATGGTTATTCATTTAAATCAGAGAATAATGGTTGTTCTATTTATATGAGTAATATCTTTTATGGTCATGCACCCTTGATGAGTGGTCTATTTTTACTAAGTCTTGATAGTAGTGATACACATATTTATAGTATTGATGCCAAAAGATATAAGTTTAATAATGATAGTGCAACTTATTTGTGGCACAGCCGTTTAGGTCATATTGGTGTAAAGTGCATGAAGAAACTACATGCTGATGGGCTTTTGGAATCACTTGATGCTTGCGAACCATGCCTCATGGGCAAGATGACTAAGACTCCGTTCTCCGGAACAATGGAACGAGCAACAGACTTATTGGGAATAATACATACTGATGTATGTGGTCCAATGAGTGTTGATGCTCGTGGCAGATATCGTTATTTTCTGACCTTCACAGATGATTTGAGCAGATAAGGGTATTTCTACTTGATGGAACATAAGTCTGAAACATTTGAAAAGTTCAAACAATTTCAGAGTGAAGTGGAAAATCATTGTAACAAGAAAATAAAGTTTCTACGATCTGATCGTGGAGGAGAATATTTGGGTTACGAGTTTGGTCTTCATTTGAAACAATGCAGAATAGTTTCGCAACTCATGCCACCTGGAACACCACAGCGTAATGGTGTGTCCGAATCTCGTAACCACACTTTATTAGACATGGTGCAATCTATGATGTCTCTTACTGATTTACTGCTATCATTTTGGGGTTATGCTTTAGAGACAGTTGCATTCACATTAAATAGGGCACCATATAAATCCATTGAGATGACACCATATGAACTGTGGTTTGGCAAGAAACCGTAGTTGTCGTTTCTTAAAGTTTGGGGCTGCGATGCTTATGTAAAAAAGCTTCAACCTGATAAGCTCGAAACCAAATCGGAGAAATATGTCTTCATAGGATACCCAAAGGAGACTATTGGGTACACCTTCTATCACAGATCCGAAGGCAAGATATTTGTTGCTAAGAATGGATCCTTTCTAGAGAAGGAGTTTCTCTTGAAAGAAGTGAGTGGGAGGAAAGTAGAACTTGATGAGGTAATTGTACCTGCTCCCTTATTGGAAAGTAGTTCATCACAGAAATGAGTTCCGGTGATTCCTACACCAATTAGTGAGGAAGCTAATGATGATGATCATGAAACTTCTGATCAAGTTACTACTGAACCTCGTAGGTCAACCAGAGTAAGATCCGCACCAGAGTGGTACGATAATCCTGTTCTGGAAGTCATGTTACTTGACCATGATGAACCTACAAACTATGAGGAAGTGATGATGAGCCCAGATTCCGCAAAATGGCTTGAGGCCATGAAATCTGAGATGGGATCCATGTATGAGAACAAAGTGTGGACTTCGTTGACTTGCCCGATGATCGGCAAGCCATAGAGAATAAATGGATCTTCAAGAAGAAGACTGACACTGACGGTAATATTACCGTCTACAAAGCTCGACTTGTTGCAAAAGGTTTTCGACAAATTCAAGGAGTTGACTACGATGAGACTTTCTCACCCGTAGCGATGCTTAAGTCTGTCTGAATCATGTTATCAATTGCCACATTTTATGATTATGAAATTTGGCAAATGGTTGTCAAAACTGCATTCCTTAATGGATATCTTAAAGAAGAGTTGTATATGATGCAACCAGAAGGTTTTGTCAATCCAAAAGGTGCTAACAAAGTGTGTAAGCTCCAGCGATCCATTTATGGACTGGTGCAAGCATCTTGGAGTTGGAATATACGCTTTGATAGTGTGATCAAAGCATATGGTTTTATACAGACTTTTGGAGAAGCCTGTATTTACAAGAAAGTGAGTGGGAGCTCTGTAGCATTTCTGATATTATATGTGGATGACATATTGTTGATCGGAAATGATACTGAATTTCTGAATAGCATAAAAGGATACTTGAATAAGAATTTTTTAATGAAAGTCTCGGTGAAGTTGCTTATATATTGGGCATCAAGATCTATAGAGATAGATCAAGACGCTTAATTGGATGTTCACAAAGCACATACCTTAATAAAGTTATGAAGAAGTTCAAAATGGATCAAGCAAAGAAAGGGTTCTTGCCTGTGTTACAAGGTGTCACTACAAAAAAAAAAGACACATCCATGACATTTTGGGCCGAACGAATTTTTTTTCTATCATACTTATGACACTTCTATGACGATAATTGTGACAAAACCCGGTATCATCATAGATGTGGTGGGCTCCTACTTCTATGACAAAAAATCATGACAAAAAATGGGCTTTTCGTCCTGGGTGGGCCAGAGGCGCAGCTGCATGACATTCTTTGGGCCATCCATGACAGAGAAAACTGTGGTAGAAGCGAGGGCGAGGAAAATATCGGGGGAGTTCCCGGTTACGGTGGGTGGTCGGGGGCCGAGCGATGCATGTTTCTCTCATACGTACGCGTGTGTGTGCGAGGTGTTATGCTCTAACTGAACCCGAGTGAGGCGTTGGGCTCTAACTGAACTCGAGCGATTGCACTGCAGGCTACGCGTTACTGAACCCGAGAGATCGATCGATCCCTTGCTGTTAACTTAACCTGAGTGTGATTCCTTCGCTACTGCTGCTAACTGAAGCCGATCGATGCTGCCTCTGGATGAACAGTGAGAATTGTTGAGGGGGTTTGGATGAACAGTTCCCGGTGGGGGGTTGGATGAACAGGAACCCATGGTAGTAGAGGCCGTTGCCGCTGGATGAACAGTACCCCGATCGATCAAACCGGTGGATGAACAGGACCCCGTGGAGGGCTAGATGAACAGGACCCCATGGAGGGCTGGTTGAACAGTAGCCGGTGAAGGGCTGGTTGAACAATAGCCGGTGGAGGGCTGGATGAACAGTAGCTCGTGGAGGGGTGGTTGAACAGGACCCCCGTGGAGAGGGCTGGTTGAACAGTAGCCGGTGGAGGAGCGTGCGGTGGAGGCTAGATGAATAGGAGCCCATGGATGAACAGTCGCAGGTGGAGGTTGGAGGAGGTCGACGGTGGATGAATAGTAGCCAGTGGAGGTAGTCGACGGTGGAGATGAACAATATCCCGCGGAGTCCCGTTTTGCGGTACGCCACACCCCTCCCGGTGAATAGGACCCCCGTTTCGACCGTAGCGCTCCAACACAAGTCCGTTCCTCCGTTTTGTGGTACGCCACACCCCTCCCGATCAACACGACCCCTTTTCGACCGTATGAGGTTCGTTTCCTCCGTTTTACGGTACGCCAGACCCCTCCTGATGAACAGGATCCCGTTTCCACCATGGCCGGTCGAACACAAGGCCGTTCCTCCGTTCTGCAGTACGCCATGCCTCGTTTCCATCGCCTGTTCCATCCAAGCCGGTTGGCTCCCGATGAACAGCACGCGTTCCATTGCCTCTCGATGAACATGACACATTCCGTTGCCTCCCCATGAACACGACGACGACGTAGTTTCTCCGTTCCGACCCAGCCATGTACACGAGCCCTGGCCGTACGTATGCGTGAGTAGGCATTTGAGACCCCGCCCGTATGTATGTATGTGGCCGAATTTACTTTCTTGCAACATGGCCGTTGTATGTACGTGTACATGCTACGTGCACGCCTCTACTACCACACGTGCGCGCCTCTACTACCACACGTGCGTGCCTCTACATCAACCAGTATGTACGTACACGTTTGCAACCAGAATGACATCGCTACGTACGCTTCGACCAGGTGGGTCCCGACTGTCAGGCACTTCCTTGCATGCGAAGATGTAGCTGCTGGGTCCCAGCAGTCAGGGGGAAATGTTTTTTTCTTCACGAAATATGGTGGCCCGTCCGGTGGGTCCCTGCTGTCAGGTGGAGGAATCATTATTTTCCGTGAAATAAGGAGGCACTTCCTTGCTGCGGTCGTGGAACCAGCTGTCAGCCTCTCCACGTACAGTACTCTTCCGATGGAAGTCGTTCCTTGACCACATTGACCACGCTGTGTCGAGAGCACCAGGGCGGTGGACGACGGCGAGGCCTAGGAAGGGGATGGCACGGAGCCAGGGAAGACGCGATAATGGATGCCCATGCGGAGAGGAGTACGAGGGTTCACTGGTTCGGCTTCGGTGTGAGGCCACCGTCGCTGCAGAATAACTGGGGGTGTGGGTGAGTGGAGGGATGGCCTGGCCAGCAGTGGGAGTAGTAGGGGGCGGTGAGGCCTCCGCGGAAGCACAGCTAGCCACGGGAGGCAGGAGTAGGCGGCACGACCAGCGCTGCTTTGGGCGACTGGAGCGAGAAGACCAGAGGTTGAAGAAGCACTATGGCCGTTGGATGGACATCGTACAGTCACTAGAGCTAGAGTCGTTCATATTGACTAAGTTAACAAAGCCCTCCGTCCCCGTCAACTTAGTAGGCCCAAGTCAGCCTCCCACTATGCTGGGTCCCAGCTAGCAGGGGAGTATTCATTTTTTGTGTGCGTAATAACGAGGCACTTCCTTGCGTGCGAAGATATAGCTAGTGGGTCTGAGTTGTCAGTGGGGGGAACATTTTTTTCGCGAAATACAGAGGCCCTTCCGGTGGGTCCCAGATGTTAGGTGGAGGAATCATTATTTGGCTCGTAATAAGGAGGCACTTCCTTGTGTGCGGCCGTGGACCCAGTTGTCAGCCTCTCCTCGTACAGTCCACTTCCGATGGATGTCGTTCGTTGACCATGCGTCCATGCCGTGTCGACAGCACCAGGGTGATGGACGATGGCGAGGCCTAGGAAGGGAATGACACGGAGTACGAGGGTTTACCGGTCCGGCTGCCGTCGCCGGAAAATAACAGGAGGTGTGGGTGAGTAGAGGAATGGCCTGGCCAGCAATGGAGTAGGGTGGGGCGGTGCGGCCTGTGCGGTAGCACAGCCGGCCACGGGTCGCGGGAGCAGGCAGTCCCACCGGCGCTGGTTTGGGCGGCTGGAGCAAGAAGATCAGATATTGAAGAAGCAGCACAGACGTTCGATTAACATCCAACGGTCACTGCTGCTAGAATCGTTTGTGGACTAAGTTGATAAAGCCTTTCGTACACGTCAACCTAGTAGACCCACATGTTAGCCTCCAAATTTGTCCCAAATAGCATATAGCCCGAAATTTCTAGCCAGATTCAAATTAATTTAAAAACTAAACATACCTTAATTTAAATCCAATGAAATTTTACCCGCACAAAAACAATGAAATTTAAAATATCAAAATTCGAAAGAAAAAAGTGTTTTGGAACTAATTGCATGTTTGCTGTATTTTTTCATTTTACAACCCATTTATTATTACTTATAGCCCATTTTCTGGGCAAAATGCATCCCTCCTGGTCTTGAAAGATTTCCGGCCCAGCAGGGCGTAGAAAAGCAAGTACGCCTACGTTGGTTATTCTGCAAAAAACAAAATAGCTGAGCTAGCCATTTTTAGAAAGGAAAAAAACAAATTGGGCTGGTCATGTGCTAAACATATGAAATAAAAGCCTGGGCTAGACGGGCCACAGCTCCCGCACAACCCAGTTCCCTTCTCCGTCCCAAAAAAACAAAATTACTACATGCGCTGCTGGGTCCCTACTGTCATCCTCAGCATGCACAGTCATATCCTTATTCCTCTCGGTTGTTGAACATGTTGACAACACCGGAGGGTGGCACCGCGGCGAGCAAACCAAGGCGAAGGACGATGGTGTGGCCTCGGACAGGAACGAACAGGAGCCGGGGAAGATGCGCAGAGTTTTAGGGTGCGATGTGGCCACGATGCGTGCGTGGCAGCACAACCAGCCGTGGGAGGTGGGAGTAGGCGTCTCGCGGGCGCTGGTTTGGCTTTGGCGGCTGGAGGAAGTAGAGACTGAAGAAACACGATAGACGTTGAATGTCAATCCAACGGTCAAGGTTGGCACAATCGTTTGTTGACTAAGCCGACACCAAGTAGCATACTCTTTTATATATAGGAAGAAAAGAAAAACTGGGCTCGTTCGCCTGGTAACATTCCCGAAACTGCGACTGTTCGATCTTGCGTCGCAACTAAAACTGCGAGGAAAATGCGTTCGTCTGTCGTCCTCCTCCCAGGGAACGTTCGCCACATAAGTGACTAGCACCCTTGGTATTCAACCGAGAGGCCTTGGGTTCGAGTCCCAGGAACTCTCGATTTTGTCTTCCTTCCTTCCTCGCAAAAAAAGAAAGAAAATCAAAGACTTGAGAAGGCATACAGAACAAGCTAGTGTACCAGTAAAGAGACGTTGCTGAGTTTTAGAAAAAAGAGAGACGTGCTCCTATAGCTGTTTCGAATCCAAACCTAGACTATGACTATATATGGTGCTATGCTACTCTGCAAGTAATGAAACTGACATATCCAACATTCGCTTCTCCTCTTCTCTACTTACTCTGCCTAGCATCAGAAGCTCTGGCCGCAGCAACCATGTCCGTTGGCTGCTTGTCCACCTGCTCTTCAGCAGGCAACAACCAGATATGCGCCAAGTCGCCACCCGTACTATCACCTGTGGGTCTCATCACACCCCTGCCGGCACACGCACCGTAGCCGGTTGCTCATCGCAACCCGCTGCCGTTGGTGTGGTGCCACCGCTACAAATCACGCAGAGTCATCTATCGCATCTCAACCACAATCCTCAACCCTGTCCGAGTCTTCTACAAATGCCTGAATCATGGGGTAATAATATGTTTAAGTGTTGTTCTGCTGCTTTCAGTTGCTGATCTTTTTAATAGTTTGGTTCATGATCTTTGTCGGTGTCAAAACCGGTGGATCTCGGGTAGGGGGTCCCGAACTGTGCGTCTAAGGCTGATGGTAACAGGAGGCGGGGGACACAATTTTTACCCAGGTTCGGGCCCTCTCGATGGAGGTAATACCCTACTTCCTGCTTGATTGATCTTGATGATATGAGTATTACAAGAGTTGATCTACCACGAGATCGTAGAGGCTTAACCCTAGAAGCTAGCCTATGATTCTGATTGTTGTTGTCCTGCGGACTAAACCCTCTAGTTTATATAGACACGGAAGGGGCTAGGGTTACACAGAGTCGGTTACAAGGGAGGAGATCTACATATCCGAATTGCCAAGCTTGCCTTCCACGCAAAGGAGAGTCCCACCCGGACACGGGACGAAGTCTTCAATCTTGTATCTTCATAGTCCAACAGTCCGTCCAAAGTATATAGTTCGGCTGTCCGAGGACCCCCTAATCCAGGACTCCCTCAGTAGCCCCTGAACCAGGCTTCAATGATGATGAGTCCAGCACGAGATTGTCTTCGGCATTGCAAGGCGGGTTCCTTCTCCGAATACTCCATAGAAGATTTTGAACACAAGGATCATGTCCGGCTCTGCAAAACAAATTCCACATACCACCGTAGAGAGTATATTATTCCACAAATCTAATCTGCTGACAACCTTTCATAACGTGACATCCTATCGTGGCCTGGTCATTACGAACCGTTTTTTCCCTGCCTGCCACTGCACGTGTTGCGAGGCGGTTTTATTGGCACATCTTGTCGAAGCAGAGATCGTGTTCCCCTTATCACGGGATTCTCATCAATACGAGTGTGGGTAACCCAATCGTGCTTGTTAGTATGACTCCTCGATTTTAGGCAAGTTCCAAACGGCCTCGCGGAGGACGCTTGGTATTCACCCTTTTTGTAAAGGGGCCAAGGCCTGTCCTTTTCTTCTCGCGCTCGATCCTTCCCTTCCCCCACCTCGAGTTCCAACACCCAAGGCTCAGGCTAAGCGCTTTGGACCTTCAACCATGTCCAGATCCAACCTTCAAGGTCGGTGGATGTCCTCTTCTATCATAGAGGAGGACATCAAGAAGCTAAGGGAAGCCAGGTATCTGACCACCGAAATCTCGCACAGGCTGCCTGCTCAAGGGTAGGTCATCCCCACTCCCGAATCCAATGAGAGTGTCGTATTTGTTTCCCACTTCCTCTGAGGGCTCGGCTTTAGTCTTGATCCCTTTGTAAGAGGGCTTATGTTCTATTACGGGCTCGATTTCCACGATCTAGCTCCAGATTCCATCCTTCACATCTCGTCGTTTATCGTCGTGTGTGAGGCCTTCCTCCGCATCACCCCACACTTTGGCTTATGGCTCAAGACCTTCAATGTGAAGCGGAAGACGATCGATGGGCGACATGCAGAATGCGGAGGTGCCATAATAGGCAAAGGCGCCGATGTTCTATGGCCAAATGGTTCCTTCCCGGAGGTGTCCAACTTATGGCAGTGGGAGTGGTTTTACACCATAACTCCCCGAAGTACGAAGTGGGCAGCTGCCCCCGCCTTCCG